>NC_091285.1:505803039-505885539 GCF_032444005.1 Ranitomeya imitator
TCTAAAATCATTCATTTATTAGGTAAGGAGGAAATTTAACTAGTATTTACATAGTGCAAAAAAAGCTGTTATTTCTCCAAAATGAACAATAAAAATATAAATTATCCTTCATACAGAAAAAAAATTCTTCATTTTATTAGGAAAAGGTGTCCCCATACATTTTTTTTTTCCTTTTTCAATATGAGAAAGATGTTAAATACAAGGATACACGCCATAAAGACTAGAAGGAAAAAAAGCAAAAAAACAGTACAGAACACTGAAAAACACCTGCTGGCTTATTATACATTAAAAATATATATAAAAGGAAAAAAAACAAAAAACAAGAGTAACTGTGGAAAACAACTAGTAGTTCGAATATACGGCTTTCAGAAACTTTAGTGGAGCAACCAGTTATAAATGAACCATATTTCACAATGAAAGGGGCATTGGCACTGTCAAAGATGTTGCCCAAGTATTGTACCTTGTATAGCAACAGTTAAATACATGTATATAATGATTTAAAAAATGGCGCAGATTTAATGTTCTAGACAAGTGTTCTAGTTTAATGTAAAAATAGAAAAACAATCATTAAACTGGGAAAGTGATCACGTTCTTGAACAGTAAGTGTTGAACAGGCAGGGGGGCAGCACTGAGTCCAACCAGTCGTACATGTGCTGCTTTTCTAAGACCAAACACTGTTCACAGCACATATGCTTTTGCTGCAGAAAAAAAAAAGGTTTGTTTTTTTAGGATCTGCATGGTGTACCTTGAAAAGTTTAGATGACTATTTTAGCCGATTTATGGTATAGCTTCCCATGGCATTCCCTCATTGTGGTACTACAAGCTCCAGGCTTAGTGGGCACTCCCTGTAAAGCAAAAAGCTCTTTCCAAGGTTGTTCAGAATTACAAACATTACTACATTCTTGCAAAAGCCAACACATTTATCCACAGTTGTGACCGTTATTGCAGCTCATCTTCATTAAAGTGAAGAGAGTGGGTCTATAGTACCACCCCCACCAGCCACCTATGGACAGGTGTTTTTTTTTTTTTTATTATTATTCCTGGACAACATCCTTTTAAACTTTCTTCCCTTAATGATCTAACCCAGGGGTGTCAAACTGCATTCCTCGAGGGCTGCAAACAGGTGATGTTTTCAGGATTTCCTTGTACTGCACAGCTGATAATTTAATCACCTACACACATAATGATTGCAGCACCTTGTGCAATGCTAAGGAAATCTTGAAAACACGCATGGTTTGCGGCCCTCGAGGAATGCAGTTTGACACCCCTGATCTAACCCATCTTTTCACTCACACAGACAGGTTTGTAAAAGTTGTGATTTCTGTAAGAAAAAGCAAGTAGCGTGCTGTGATCACACCAACCTCAGGAGTTTAGCAAGAGTAGAGGAGGTAGTGCGACCTATGCCTGCAGGATCCAGACCACACACAGGGTAACCCCGAACACCAGGGGTCTGTATGGGAGCGGGAGCCTTATACACAGACTAATCTAGCAAGATACAGAATATATGAAAGCACTACTTTACAAGCACTGATGTGCACACAAAAATATGGATGCTAAATATTTACATCTCAGGCCCACACTTCCAACCAATACCGTTAACACTCTTTTTGAAGAAAAAACAAAGTCTTCAAAAGAGGTTGTGCAGCCCCATTAATGTGGAAATATTTTTTTTCTTTTTTTAAATCATCATATATTGATCTAAAAAAACAAAAGGAGTAATTGCAGGACACAGCCCTTGGTGACACGCCACTTCATTTAAGGAGTGTGGTAAACAGATGAATTGGGGACTCGGGGAAAAATCAGCAGGGAATCAAGTAAGCTCATTATTTATGGTATTTGCTATTTTGGACCATTGTAAATAGTCTGTTACAGAAAAAAATCACTGGCTTAGGCAAGGGAGCAAGGTGGCGTAAGCTGTTATTTCGTCCTTTGACAGTTTTGCAAGTTCAACTCGAAGCATTCCTGTTCATGTATATGTGACAAAGTGACAACAATGTAAGCAGCTGACTGTGCAAGGCCTCACAACAGTTCTACAGCTGTACCACACCAAGAATGTATAGAAAAAAAAAAAGTTTGGGCTTTAAGCCCTAGACGGCTCACCGACTGCCCCAGGTGCACGGAACGTTGTCAGGATTTGACGTGGAACAATATACAAAGGCAGACGTTCCAGCTGCTAAAAAAAGATTCCTTTATTCTTCAAAATTAAAACATAGCAGATGGCAGAATCCTCATGAAATGTGAATATGCACAGCAGGCACGATCGGCCAAGGAATTGTTTTTAGGAGCTGGAACGTCTACCTTCGTATATTGTTAAACACACCAAGAACCCTGCACCAACAAGTCACAAGAACACATGGAATTGAAAGAAGGTTGGATTTGGATACAATACAATACAATGCCAGCTAGATCTGCACATAAAATAGAATTCAAGATTACATATTGGTTAAAAAAAAGACCAGTAACACTTTAATGAGCCAGGGATCAAGGTAAGCTTTACTTCATTGGCCTTGCCCTTAATTAAACTGAAACTGTTTGAGAGTTGGGTAAGGTTACATTTCCATTAAATACTTTATATGTAGACCAATCCTCATTCACAGTCTTTAATTTATACTTTTTACAAGTACTTCATCATTATTATGTGCCATAACATCCAATGGCAACTTTTAACGGAAAAAAAGAAGATCGCACAAAACGAAAAGAATTAATTTAACTATATACATAGAACATGTAGAAGAGATCGGTTATCATTCAACAAATGCATTATTTACAGAAATATTTAGGAAACTTTCCTATGCCAAGGTTAAATGGAAATCAGCCCTTAGCATGTACCATCATGGTGTTCTCCACTGTAGCCCGCCCTGACAATTTTGGTTTACCAGTCTGAAATTTGCATGACAGCCATAGACTTGCATGAATATGGAGTGGGAAAAAGTATGGATAATATAGGGGTAAATGAGCATTTAATCCCTTGACTTTTCAAAGACAACAATTCCTTTAAGCTTATCTTACTCAGAACAAAATTAAAGACTTACTGAAATGGAACTGAACATGGGAAAACAAAATCACAAGGCAGGAGAATATAGAATAGGCACGTTCCGGGTCACATTTCCCGAACAGCAGGCCGTGTTCAATCCTCCAGATAAGGCTACTTTCATACATCAGCTTTTTTGCATCAGGCACAATCCGGCGAGTGTTGGAAAAACCGGTTCCGGCGCAGTTTGCGAAAAACAGATGCGACAGATCCGTTTTTTCGACAAATCCGGCTAACATATCTAAATTATTGGCTAAAAAAAAATTTGGAGCATGCTCAGATTAAAAAAATGGAATCCGGAGCCAGAATCCGTCATTTTCCGGATCCGGCACCTTCCGGCTCCCATAGGCTTCCATTCTAGCAAATAGCCAGAAGCGCCGAATTCGGTGCTTCTGGCTTTTTCGCCGGAGACAAAAAACACGTTGCTATGGACGTTTTTTCCAGAAACCGAAACGCCAGATTTGCCGGATCCGGCGAAAAACGGACAAATCGCAAAGTCATCCGGTGCAATCCGACACTAATACAAGTTGATGCCTGCAACCAGGCACAGCACTTATCTCTGATGTGACTTCAGCACACGGACTTTGAGTTACCCATATGCCTCCTGAGGAACCATATCATGGGGGGGAAACGCGTAGAGGCGAGACCTGAACACAGATAAGTGTATCGGGTTTTTCATTTGTTTCTTTGGTATTTCACCGGCTGTATATTTATAATCGGGGCACCTTTTGACACCTTTGGCAGGGCCGCGCTTAGTAACCCGATGTTTACCCTGGTTACCATCCACTTCATACTTACCTTCCGCTGTCTGTCCTCCGGCGCTGTGCTTTCCTGCACTCACTGTGAGCACAGCGGCCGGAAAGCAGAGCGGTGACGCAGGAAAACACAGCGGAAGGTAAGTATGAAGCGTTTTTTTTTTTACTTTTAGGATGGTAACCAGGGTAAACATCGGGTTATTAAGCGCGGCCCTGCGCTTAGTAACCCGATGTTTACCCTGGTTACCGGCATCGTTGGTCGCTGGAGAGCGGTCTGTGTGACAGCTCTCCAGTGACCAAACAGCGATCCGGATCGTTGTCTGGATCGCTGCAGCGTCGTTTAGTGTGAAGGTACTTTCAGGCCGAGCTGAAATGCACACAACCTGTGCAAAGAAACAGAGCCCGATTCATTGCTACATTTGCACAGGCGTTTTTCATGCAATTCTTTTTAAAGTTTATTTTATAAGTGTACGATTGTTTTTGTTTAATTCACCATTGGGGACAGATGGGGTTTCCAGAGGTTTTCTGCTGATTCATGAATTTCAACTTTTTAAAAAGTCACAACATTTTTCTCAAAACCTCTTCCCCCCTCAAGAGTGATTTTATGTATGATAGCTATTTTGGCACAAATTTTGCTATCATTTTGAGAAACGTGCGACTTTTTACTCTAAGATGTTGTAAAACGTGTCAAAACAAAAAAGAAATTTTTTTTTTGTTTTTTTTTTTAATTGGAGCATTTGATTAATACATTTTGCGCAACTGTGTAAAATTTGGTTAAAAAAACAAAAACAAAAACCAGCAAAAATACTACCAGACAAAAAAAAAACAAAAACAAAAAACAAGCAAATGATAAATTGGGCCACAGTGCTGTTTTTGGAATAAATTAGCCATGACTTTACAATCTTGCACAATCCCTTGACACTTTCTTAAAGAGTTTGTCTCCTGTCCCACGGCAGGTGCCTTTAATAACTATGCTGGGAATTCACCCTCTCCAGGTTCGTTCCTCTAACTTACATTGTAAGTAGTCACAGATTCTTTCCTTTTTCAAGATACATAGGACATTTGGTTGAAAGCAAACTGTAAAAACATTCCCTGGCTAAGAATTCCTGCCTACCAGGGTCAAGAATTTGGGTAGCACGTAAGCACACTTACAGAAAGCAGCTTAATGTTCTGTTCCAAACCCTGTCATTTCCACAGGTGAGGCAACACTTGAAATGTAAAGGCCAAGGTCTGTCATGTACCACAAATGAGTAGAACGACCTCACTCCTCACCCTTTATACGCTCAAGACTTTCTAGACACGCAAATACATTTAGTTTAATAAAACTGTACAAGTTGCCAATTCCATGTAGGCAACTGAAGAATGCTAACAACCTAGAAACTTCCATCAAATCTAAAATACTTAAATACAAATTCGTTATGAATACATGAAATTACAAGAACTACCAAAAGACTCAATTCATTAGTAGAACCATACACCCACATCCTATATACAGGTATTAAATACTGTCCCTTTAATGGACAGATTTCCTCACTAAGCGTGGTTTAAGGAACAGTTACCCCTAATGTTATACAATACATGTTAAGAAAAAAAATTGAGCAAAAAGATTTGTAGGCCCTTGATCCAACAGAAATAATTTGTGGCTACCAGACCAGAACTCTGATAACGTTACGCCTAGGCTTCTAATCAGAAGAGGCATTGTGGCTGCCGGCAGTGCTCTGGTCCTCCGTACCAGCAACCTGTGAGGCCGGGTGCACACGATCTGGAAGTGGCAGCGCTTTGGACACAGTGCATGTTCGCGGCGTCCAAAGCTCTGCAGTCTATTGAACGCAGGTGAATCCCCATGTGTTCACTGAACCATGCGGATTCACCGCGTCCAATACATTTTATTGGTAGAATTTCTCTAGCGGGAGATCCACGAGTATCTGTGGATGCATAGTGGGTATGGGAAGAAATCCCATCCTCTATGCTGCAACATTTGGAAGTTGCGGGTTGAACGCTGCACAAGTATGCAGCATCCAACCCGCAGCGTTTACTGATCGTGTGCACATACCCTGAATATTTTTGTTGTTTAACAATATGAACCCATGCTACAAAACTTGAGAGAACCAGTCATCTTATTCATATTGCCCAAAAAGCAGGCAGAATTAAATCAGAGCCTCATTTCTTTGAAATGCTGGAGCATTTCAGAGAAATACATACCTGACTACAATCGTACAACCAGCCTCAGATTTATGCATGTCCACAGCATGAATTTAGTGACAGGTTCCCTTTTAGGGCTTGTCTCAATTGTGTTTCAAGAGCACCGCCCTGCTGCCTCTTGCTTGGCAGTGTGCTCTTGCACGATTTGAACGTTCGGACCAAAAGCTAGGTTGCACCAGTGGTCCATAAGATTGGTTCTCAGATGTTTGCAAGCAGAGGCAGCTTTGTTTCTGCAGCACCGATGGAGTGCTGCAATCCAGCCAGCTGCAGAAAAGTGCTTCCAAATTCTGATAAATTACAGAGGTGGCCAGTAACCTTGGCAGCGAGCCTTAAAAGGGTTAGCTGGGATTTTTTTTTGTTTAAGGCTTTGAGGCCAACAACTTACTGGCAGGTAGATACCATTTTCCAGCTTCAGCTGACCTCACATCAACAGAGCAGCTCTTTCACTCCGGTTTGCTCTTTCACTGGGTTGTCACTGATGACGTAATGTTGATTAAAAACTGGTTCAAGCCAACGCACCAGAGGGCCGGCCATCAATTGGCATAACATTGGCAGTAATGTCAAAAGAGCAGAGTGAAAAAGAAGTTGCTCTGTCGACGTGACATCACCTGAAGCAGGAGACTCGTCAAAAGCAGCAGTGCGTGACCACTCTTAAATGGAACAGATAGTAGCAGGGGCAGAACAGGCATGTAGTTAGAAACTGCCTGCCAGTAAGTTCTTAGCCCCATAGCCAAAAAAAACCCAAAGTTACGGATAACCATTTTATAAATAAATTTAAAAATCTCTAACAATTTTTTATTCCGAAGAGAGCAAAATTTTTAATAAGAGGTACATTGAAAAATTGCTTTTTTTTTTTTTTTTTTTTTTTTACAAACATTTTTGCAATTACAACCACTTATGGTCTTATGAAAACCACTGTCATTGAGACACAATGACCACATAAAGGACTCTACATGTTTTACTAAATAAGTTTAACCCTGCTGTTCTGTTTAGATTTCACATACACTTGTACTGTTCCCGGTCATTTTTGACCGTCCTTATAAAATAATCATTTTTAGCTAATCTAAGTGGTTTTTTTTAAACAGTTTTTGCACTATTATATTGCTTGTGAAGATGGTTGTTCAAATACCAGAAAAAAAAATAAATACAAAGCTTGTTTTATATTTTTTTTATATCCAAAAGGGAACATGGTATTTTTTCGATTTTTGTAAAAATTGATTATTTTTGCAGATAAAAAAAAAATCTTGATCTAAATGTTAACTATAAGTAATAATATCAAACATTATGTAGATATACTTTTTTCAAAGGCAAAAAAAAAAAAAAAAAAAAGCTTTTTTTCTCTATAAAATGGCAAAAAACGTTGTTTTTTATACACTTATACTGTTCCCGGTCATTTTTGACCGGACCTAACATCCTCGTCTGTATCGGAGTCGTTTATAAACTCCTCCAATTCAGCTTGGGTGAAGTGTCTTCTTCTCATGCTGTAAGGCTTCACTGTTGAATGAAAAAATAAAATATATCCATAAACAATGAATGAAAAAAAAAATCAAAACAATTTCGCAACAATACACACAATAACGTCCCGTCACACATTGAGATATGCCCTGTGATTATGGTGCTGGAGCGTCGCAAACAAAAATGAGGCATGCACTCATTCTATCACAGCAGTGAGAATATGTACTCATAAGCAGACATTGAGTCTACACAACCCTAATGCTAACCCCCTATCATCCATTCTATCACAGCAGTGAGAATATGTACTCATAAGCAGACATTGAGTCTACACAACCCTAATGCTAACCCCCTATCATCCATTTTATCACAGCAGTGAGAATATTGAATAATTTTAGAATAAAAGAATAATTTATCTGTAACATACCTGTAAAAATGGGACTTCAGAGCTCTGACGTCTGAACCTCTGCTCACTCTGTGTTGTCTCCAGCTGAACTGAAACTCTACACTGCTATGTTATCTGTCTACAGATAAGATCAGAGCAGACACCACCCTGCAGCAGGAAAAAGCTCACAGTACAACACTTTAGGTGAATTCTGCTTAGGACAGCATTGCACAGTGTAATACTGTACAACCAGCAAACACATGGAAAATCAGAAAATCATGATTTACAATATGAAATGTTGACAACTGAATGGAACTAGATCTATATGAACAGCAGGGTAAATAAAAACCAGTGAAATAAATTGCGCATAGCTATACTGGAAGCGAATCCGTCGGCTGTATCGCAACTTGAAAATGTTGGTATGTGTAAATCTTTTCTGACCAAAAGTAGTCAGATACATTGATAAATAGTAGTAGATGCAATATATAGTTCAAAATGAGGTGATAGCACCTTTATTTTTGTCAAAAATTGTCTGGAGAGCTGAATAAAGGCCTATCGGTCATTTTTGACCGAACAGTACAAGTGTAAAAAAAATTGTACCAAATAAAGTAAACAAAAATTAAAAAAAAAAAAAAAATCCCACAGAGAGTACCCCCCTAACGACGAAAAGTCAGGGAGCCTCAAGTCTCAGAATCACACGCTGAATTTTTATAACATTATAGAATTTCAAAAACGGTCATTTTTGACCTAACAGAACAGCAGGGTTAAGAACATAACTATAGGTGTCTAAATCCCTAACCTGCAATATAAAGTTCCTGAAATCTCTGACCGAGGGGCAAAAATTTATTTTTTAGTAGAGATACTGAATTATGTTAACATGAGATATCTTGATGTACGCCTTTGTACTGCAGACTTGGCAGTACTGCAAAAAAACCTTGATGTAGCTCAGGCCGTACACCGCCAAGCATTGGTAATGCACTAGACTTGCTTGCAGTAAAGGCAGCCATAGCTGATAAATCTGCATCAGACATGACCATCTATCACAAGATACATGGGGCCTTCACTGTACCAGTGGATCTGATCCTACTCTTTTCTAATGAGAAAAGCTTACTAGCAGCCCCCACATGGCCTCCAAATTGCTTCAATTGTTATTTTGGGCAAAAAAGACAGGCAATGCTATATTACAATTAATTCCGCTATAATGCCAAAAATAATAAAAAATGATGCCAAGGAGTTTTACACTTTCTCCATACAGCTCTATGGACACCCTTTCCTTCCCTCATTCAGCCCCTCGACAACTTAAGACTTCTACAACATTGCTACTTAAGCCCTATTTAGTAAAATGTGCAGAGCCACCTTAATGCTACACCACGTGACATGGTTGCAAATGATCTGTTTTTACCCAATTGTGCATTATCACATTTCATCAGTTTATGTTTATCTGTATATTTTTCAACGGATCAATAAATTAGTTGCAATTGCACATCCCAAAAAAACCTACTATGTTCTAAAGCTCCTTTACATTAACAATTTCATTTAAGTTGAAAGAAAAGCTTACAACTAGATCAGAATGGTATCGCTATTCTTAAAATGAAAATTTCCAAAACTAAAAGAAAAAAAAAAAAGCCAGAAAAGTTATACTATGACAAAACTCCTTAAAAGTAAATGCAAAACATAATGTGTGTGAAATGCTATATTATTAGATATGTACAATAAATTAAGAGTCAGTGTACACATAAAAGGACAATACTTTTTGAAATGTTTCTTTCCAAGACTATTGGGTTCATTATGACTTACTGCACAGATGATAGAACACCTCTGCCTGGATCAACGGTTCAACACTAAACTCAGAGGATGATAACATTGTCCTGACGGAAAGCTATAGGGATAAGACAACCTACTGCTTCTGAGGATCCATTCTAAATCTGGTTATAAATATGAAAGTTTAAGTGGTCAATGGAAATGTCTACTTTTCAGCAGAACAGAGCGACAATATAATGTAAACATGGCCACCGTAAGACACAAACCCACAACAATAGTGTCATTTGTAAAAATGGATTCCATTAACCCAGATGCAATCAATGTGATATCCAGCATGTCAGATCCCAACAATTATCTACAGGTATCTTACCATATGGAAAGATGATAGTTTTACTTTTTTTTGTGTGTATATTCATACCCATTGTTGAAGGAAGGCAAAGAGCTGGAAAATCCAGAAAACACCCCCTAATGCTGAAGTGGAGGAAAAGCAGCAATTCAGCTGGACATTAAAACAAGACAACATCATTTGTAGGGAATCAGGTATAGGTTAACATTTACGCAGTGCAAAACATTGAGATGAACTAGGTATGGAAATGCCTCCAACTCTCCCAAAAGCAAAGTTCTGTGAGTGGACCGATTCCTGAGTTTGTTTCAATTACATAAAATGCGTTAGAGCTCGCTTGTAATAAAGACTTTGCACCATTTTGTGTATGTGCGCCATTTCTGACCAGCTATACTTCTAGATATTCTCCACGGTGTCCTCTTCACTTTGTTCAATGTTATCTTCCTCCGGACTATTCACAAGCTGCAGAGTCTCCATAGTTCGCTGGGTTTCTGATACCCAAGACTCTATTCTGCTGACTGAAATAGGTTCCTGGGGATACTCATCATCATCTTCCTCCTCATCATCATCTTCATCCAGCATTTCGGGCACCAGAGTACTTGTTGTGCTTGTCATGGAGGAATTGAGGACATCTCTGCCACTACCATCCCATGATCCAGTTTCCGTGCTCTGCTGAGATGCCCATTCCAGATTGTCATCTGGTTTTGCTTCTTCTTTGTCAACCGGAGCCATCTTGCCAAGTTTAGAAACTGAGGTAGTGCTACCAGGACCCAAAAGTGGTTTGTGTGCATTCTTATCAGACTGAGCATTAATAGTGTGATGTGAAGTGGCTGTTCGTACTGAAGAATCTTCATTTTCAGAAGCCTCAAGTCCATCAGATGTTTCCACCATACTTCTCCAATTGGTTTCTGCAAAAGTAAAATGCTTATGTTAATTTTGCCAGATGCGAATACCACTGACATTATCTGCAAGCCACTTAACTATGTATGCAAGGACTAGTCCAATGGAAGCATGGAAGGGTAAAAGCAGCTACACAGAAATATATCCCTGAATGGACTCTTATTACATCCCCAAAATCTTACCATAATCCTTCTCATTGACTTCAGAGATAGGTTCAGAGATGACGCTGCAGAATGAAATTGCACTGGCGGCAGAGGGGTTACGTGAATGACCCATGTGGTGTGGGACCTTTTTAACGTTTTTCAAAGCTTCTTCAGCTTGCTCCTGCTCCATTGAAGACACCATATCTTTGTAGGCTTTTCTAGCTTCTTCCGTCAGAGAGACCAGGTTGTTAAATAAACTCTGGGTTGTAAAAAAAACAAACAAAAAAGCATTCAAATTTGACCAAAAAGAACGGAGGTTATCATTTGATTACTTGGAGTATATGGTGAAATTAATGATCTCCCTACTTAAGCTTGTGGCTGGGCTTCAGAGTCCTTGGCTGCCATGATAACTCATCAGGTCCCTATGAATGCATTGAGGGAAGGCTGACTGGTGACTTAAAGGATCACCGTACCCCCATGATCTAACCACTTACGGTACATGCCTCTGCCAATCTTTGACAGAATAATTTAAGGGGTTAAATAACAGAAATTGGCGCTAGTTAGATTTCGCAGATACAATCCACACTGAAAATCTCTAGCAATTGTACATCTTGTGAATCTCCCCTTGTTGATATCCCAATATATTAATTGGGGACTTTTCATAGAAAAATAAGATAAACAAAATTAAAAATTAACAAAACAGAACAGTATTTTATTGTAACTCACCTCAGCCCCAGAGTAACTGAAGATACCTACAACACTGACAGGTACCAACTTGTTCACACATCGCCCTAGAGCTTTTCGTCCCAGGGCAAAAACAAATGGAATTTCTTGCTCTCTTGCCATGGCTATTACATTATAGAGTGCCTCATCCAATCCACCTAAGTAAAAGCACCAGAGACCCTCAGTCAACTACACAGCCAGTAATAATGCTCATCATGAAGTGCAATAAAGAGGTTGCCTGGCCTCAGAAAAAAAAGCTGCAGTCACTGATTACAGACTGCAAAACTGCATTCAAATTTTCACATGCCAACTAGTCTTACCTAGATTCTCTCAATAGAAGAGAATTGAGACACGCAGGAGTCTACAAGGTGCATGACCGCAAGTATGCAAATCGCCCACATGCTTTCACAATGCTTAATTTTAAGTATTTATCTTTTGATGTATTACTGTCTTTTCAATGCACTTCTACAAAGTTAATGACTATTTTTCATCTCTTTTTTCTCTTTCAACTTTCTTTTTATTAAAGAAAAAGAATAACAATTGAACAGGAAATGAAAAACAGAAGAAATTCTATTTTTCATCTCTATCAGACAGTGTGCATACTAGAGATGAGCAAAAAGATTTGCAAAACCGTGGTCCAGTAGCCACGTCGGTAGTCCATGGCTGTCAGGCCAGAGCACTGTGAACTTCCTCCAACCTGCCAGCTTTAGTATAGTTTGATCTAATTGGTATGTTACACTGCAAAGACGATACTGCACCGCGCCTACTAATCAGTGAGGCACTGTGGATGCTAACTGGTAGGAGAAGGTTCACTGGGCTCTAGTCCAGAAACAAACAACACAGCCACCAGACCAAGTCCAGTGCATACGTTGTGTGAGTGTTCTCTGTGAACGTGTTCCCCAATTACTTCTTTTGGTACATGTACAGTCACTTGTATATACATTGCTGTGACTGAAAGTATGAAAAGGGCCTGGTCTCACTGAAGCATCAAGGCCCATTCACTCTGCTGCCATATTCTGAAGTTCACACCTTAGGCTGAAGGCATTACAATTGCTGTACAGCACATCATACCTTTGGACTGAATTTTCTCACAGTTGGGAGAGATGATGACACACTTGATTTTATTCAACTTCATGTGCTTAGTGACTTCTCGCAATCCCATCACAAGTCTCCTCTTTGATTTGGCTTTGACAGGGTCTTTCTGGTACACACGTTCTTGGAAGCTGACCAGTTCTTGCAGTAATACGGTCACACATTCATCTATTTCTTTACTCAATACTTGATTGCAGTATCTGTAGGACAAGAAAGCGTACATCCAATGATAAAATAAAGAAACTCTAGGCATAACTAAATCATATTAAACAATTCAGCTACTGCTAAATAAGGCTACTTTCACACATCAGGTTTTCAGTGTCAGGCTAAATCCGGCGAATGTTGGAAAAACTGGATCCGGCGCAGATTGTGAAAAACTGATGCAACGGATCCGGCTAGCCCATCTAGATTATTGGATAAAAAAAAAAAAAAAAAAAAAAAAAAAATTGGAGCATGCTCAGTTTAAAAAACCGGATCAGGCCGCTGGATTTGCCTTTTTCCGGATCCGGAACCTTCCGGCTCCCATAGGCTTACATTCTAGCAAACAGCCGGAAGTGCCGGATCTGGTGATTCAGGCTTTTTCGCTGGAGACAAAAAACGTTGCAGTGGACGTTTTTTACAGACGCTGGAATCGATTGTTCGCCGGATCCGGCAAAAAACCGGAAGGAACGCTGCGCAATCCGGCGCTAATACAAGTCAATGGGGGAAAAACCGGTTCCTGTTTTTATTTTTTCCGGTTCCGGTTTTTCTTCAAAGAGCCGGATTTAGCCTGAAACAAAAAACCTGATGTGTGAAAGTAGCCTAATACACACATGACAGTAACATTACCTACATGCATCATATTTAAATACAAATGAAGAACTCACTTGACATGAAAAAATATTTAGGCATCAATGTTTAGATGAACTTTCAGCTCAAATGTTGGAACTTTGCCTCAAGCCTTGAGAAAAGCCGTAACGTTTGAGCTAAATCTCAACTGTAAGATTCAAACTGAGCAACTGAGTGTTGGGATTCCTTTGTCTCTTTGGTGAAAAGGATCTGAAATCAAGGTAGTTGGAGCTGGGACTTGTATAACTTTAACACAAATTGTTGCTTAAAAGCAATATTTCAGCAGGATTTCAAACCCAAACTATTTATATGTGGATGTAGCTCTTTCAAAGACAAGTGCAGCAATACCCTTACCTAGACCATCTGTTCCTCCATTACTGAGAAAACAGGGTTTGAATTGATATGCAAATGAGGATGTAGATCTGAAGCCTGTGTGACTCCGGCTCTATTCCCTGCCCAGCACCGCCTCCCCCTACTGGACTGACAGCTTCTATGTTACAGATCTACAGCCTCATTTACATATCTATCCAAACACAGATTTCTCAGTAACTGAGGAATGAACTGTCATGTAAAAGGTATTGCTGGACTTGGCTTTGAAAGAATTACAGGCACATGTAAACAGTTTGGGGTCTGAAATCCTGCAGACAAATTCCCTTTAAACTATGTACAATATGTCGGAGGGGCATAAATATTGAACTGTATATCATATGAAAAAAAACATGTCTGCTTTCTTTCAGAGTCTCACACCTATCCACAGATAGTTGCAACGCTGCGCCCGGAGGCCCATTCTCTTCCATGGAGAAGAGCTGCAATACAAGACACCACCATGGACAGATACGGAGGTCATCTAGATTAACACAGTTATTGCTTTTTTCGTCAATCACCAGAGATTAGATTTGAAGGTGCTGGAAGATTTCCACCTGCCAATATCTTTAGAATGCCCTTTGTGAAGATACAATTAATTAATAAAAATGAATTGATGATTCTCCACTTACTCTCTGAACCTTTTGCTGTGAATTTTGGTGATTGCAGAAGAGGCCATGGGGCTACCGATGCCAGAACTTGCTGGTGATCCCTGAGATACGGGTGTCATGCAGTAAGGAGAGTTCTGACTTGCTGGAGACAATGAAGTATCGCTTGGTGCACTCAGACCAGCTTCTAATCAAGAGGTAAAAGTAACATTTTTAAGAGGAGCAGATTCAAGTATAGATGCTCTTGTAAACTATGCATGCCATCTTCTAAGAAGGTGGCTTAGATGCCATTTTGAGTTACCATCTTGAGATGCCAGCTCTTCAGATTGATCCTCAGTGAAACTTATAGACATGTCTTTCTGCTCATCTGAACTAAGTACATTCTGATCCACTGTCAAACGTCCTTTCTTTTCTTCTCTTTCTTTCAAGATTATCTAAAAGAAACACATAAGTGATAACTTAGAAATCCAACTAATTGAACATACACCAAAGCTACAACCCTACTGAATAGGGTTGAGCGAAACGGGTCGAACATTTTCAAAAGTCGCCGACTTTTGACAAAGTCGGGTTTCATGAAACCCGATCCGACCCCTGTGCGGTGTCGGCCATGAGGTACGCGACTTTCGCGCCAAAGTCGCGTTTCAATGACGCGAAAAGCGCCATTTCTCAGCCAATGAAGGTAAACGCAGAGTGTGGGCAGCGTGATGACATAGGTCCTGGTCCCCACCATCTTAGAGAAGGGCATTGCAGTGATTGGCTTGCTGTCTGCGGCGTCACAGGGGCTATAAAGGGGCGTTCCCGCCGACCGCCATGTTACTGCTGCTGATCTGAGCTTAGGGAGAGGTTGCTGCCGCTTCGTCAGAAGCAGGGATAGCGTTAGGCAGGGTCCATTAACCACCAAACCACTTGTGCTGTAGCGATTTCCACTGCCCAACACCACCTTCGGTGTGCAGGGACAGTGGAAGCTACATTTTTTTTTTTTTTCCCCCTCAGCGCTGTAGCTCATTGGGCTGCCCTAGAAGGCTCCCTGATAGCTGCATTGCTGTGTGTACGCCGCTGTGCAAACCAACTGCTTTTTTCAAAGCACAAATCCTCTTGTTCCTTCCTTTCTGCACAGCTATCTTTTTGGTTTGTACACACTTTTTATTTAATTTGTGCATCAGTCCACTCCTTATTGCTGCCTGCCATACCTGGCTGAGATTACTGCAGGGAGATAGTAATTGAAGGACACTCCCTGTTTTTTTTTTTTTTTTTTTTGTGGGAGATTAAGATTGACATTTCTGCTAGAGTGCCATCCCTGTCTGTGTCATCTCTCACTCAGTGGGCCATAGAAAGCCTATTTATTTTTTTGCTTGATTTTGGTTCTAAAATCTACCTGAAAAAATCACTACATCAATCAGTGGGAGAAAAATATTGGCCTCAGGGCTTGTGTGCCACTCCTGACTCCTGTGTGCATCATCACTCACTCAGTGGGCCATAGAAAGCCCATTTTTTTTTTTTTGCTTTATTTGGGTTCTAAATTCTACCTGAAAAAATCAATAAATCAATCAGTGGGAGATTAATATTGGCCTTTGGGCTTGTGTGCCAGTCCTAAGCGTGCCATCTCTCTCTCTCAGATAGTGGGCCATAGAAAGCCTATTTATTTTTTTTTAATGGGTTTATAAATTTTCCCTGGAAAAAAAAAAAAAAAAAGTGGGAGATTAATATTGGCCTCTGGGCTTGTGTGCCACTCCTGACTCCTGTGTGCGTCATCTCTCACTCAGTGGGCCATAGAAAGCCTTTTTTTGTTTTATTGGTTTTCTAAATTCTCCCTGAAAAAATCATTTTATTTTATTTGGTTTCTAAATTCTTCCTGAAAAAATCATTTTATTCTGTTTTTTTTTCCTAAAGTCTCCCTTAAAAAAAAAAAAAAATCAAATCAGTGGGAGATTAATATTTACATTTGTGCTTCAGTGACAGTCCTGCGTGTGTGGCATCTCTCTCATTTGTTGCCACCAACAACAGAGTGTGTAACATTGTGCCTGATTTTCGTTGTGGTCTCACTCACCTGTAAAGGGGTAGCTAAATCATACTGAAGTTATAGCTCACCGTGTAATTTGTGTGACAGCAACAAATACCGTTAGTTTGTTTACGTTTTTAAAACAATGAGGAAGTATGGTGGAAGAGGTCGTGGCCGGGGGCGTTCATTGTCAGCTTGTAATGAGGGTAGTGGTAGTGGTGGAGCATCAGCTGGTCGTGGGAAAAAAAATATTGCACCTAAGTCTGGAGCTGTGGAGCCAGGTTCGTCGTCTGGCTACACAAGGCCTCGAACGCTCCCTTTTCTGGGAGTAGGAAAACCGCTTTTAAAGCCGGAGCAGCAAGAGCAAGTTTTGGCTTATCTTGCTGACTCAGCCTCTAGCTCTTTTGCCTCCTCTCGTGAAACTGGTAAATGTCAAAGCAGCGCGTCGTTAGTGGATGTTCACGGTCAGGGACAAGTCGCTTCCTTGTCCTCTTCAGCAAAAACAACAACAGAGAAGAATGCAGCAGGCGACACAACGGGTTACTCCATGGAGCTCTTTACACATACCGTCCCTGGCTTAGAAAGTGAAGCAGTTAACAGTCCATGCCCATTACAAGTTGAATCTGACATGGAGTGCACTGATGCACAGCCACAGCCAGACTACTATGCTGGTCCTTTGACTCAGACCACAACATTGCCCTCGCAGGGTGCTGATCAAGAATCAGACCCTGATGAGACTATGTTGCCCCATCACGAACGCTATACCACCGACCGACACGGTGACACAGACGAAGTTGCACACGAGCTACAAGAAGAGGTAATAGATGACCCAGTTCTTGACCCCGATTGGCAGCCATTGGGGGAATAGGGTGCAGGCGGCAGCAGTTCTGAAGCAGAGGAGGAGGAGGGGCCGCAGCAGGCATCAACATCGCAACAGGTTCCATCTGCCGGGCCCGTATCTTGCCCAAAACGCGTGGCAAAGCCAAAACCTGTTGGAGGACAGCGTGGCCATCCGGTTAAAGCTCAGTCTGCAATGCCTGAAAAGGTATCCGATGCTAGAAAGAGTGCAGTCTGGCATTTTTTTAAACAACATCCAACTGATCAGCGCAAAGTCATCTGTCAAAAATGTTCAACTACCTTAAGCAGAGGACAGAATCTGAAAAGTCTCAATACAAGTTGCATGCATAGACATTTAACCACCATGCATTTGCAAGCCTGGACTAACTACCAAACGTCCCTTAAGGTTGTAGCACCCTCGGCCAATGAAGCTAGTCAGCAACGCAACATCCCTTCCGGCAGTGTAGGGCCACCATTTTCCGCACCACCTGCAGTATCTGTGCAGGTTTCTTTGCCAGGCCAAAGCAGTCAGGGTCAGGGAATCACCAGTTTCGTAGTAGGAAACACTGCATCTAGGGCACCGGTGGCAACAATACCATCTCCCACCGTCTCTCAGTCTGCCATGTCCACCGGCACCCCCGCTAGTTCCACGATCTCCAGCTCTCCAGTCCAGCTCACCCTACATGAGACTATGGTTAGAAAAAGGAAGTACTTAGCCTCGCATCCGCGTACACAGGGTTTGAACGCACACATAGCTAGACTAATCTCGTTAGAGATGATGCCCTACCGGTTAGTTGAAAGCGAAGCTTTCAAAGCCCTGATGGACTACGCTGTACCACGCTACGAGCTACCCAGTCGACACTTTTTTTTCCAGAAAAGCCATCCCAGCCCTCCACCAGCATGTTAAAGAGCGCATCGTCCATGCACTCAGGCAATCTGTGAGCACAAAGGTGCACCTGACAACAGATGCATGGACCAGTAGGCATGGCCAGGGACGTTACGTGTCCATCACGGCACACTGGGTAAATGTGGTGGATGCAGGGTCCACAGGGGACAGCAAGTTTGGGACAGTTCTGCCTAGCCCACGGTCTAGGAAACAATTGGCTGTAGCCGTTCGCACCCCCTCCTCCTCTTCGTCCTCCTGCAGAAGCGAGAGCTCGTCCACAGACCGCAGTCGCACAACCACTCCATCCGCAGCTGCCACTGTTGCACACCAGGTCTCCCATTATGGGGCAGCTACTGGCAAACGTCAGCAGGCTGTATTGGCTATGAAGTGTTTGGGCGACAACAGACACACCGCGGAAGTTCTGTCCGAGTTCTTGCAGAAAGAAACGCAGTCGTGGCTGGGCACTGTAGATCTTGAGGCAGGCAAGGTAGTGAGTGATAACGGAAGGAATTTCATGGCTGCCATCTCCCTTTCCCAACTGAAACACATTCCTTGCCTGGCTCACACCTTAAACCTGGTGGTGCAGTGCTTCCTGAAAAGTTATCCGGGGTTATCCGACCTGCTCCTCAAAGTGCGTGGACTTTGCTCACATATCCAACGTTCGCCCGTACACTCCAGCCGTATGCAGACCTATCAGCGTTCTTTGAACCTTCCCCAGCATCGCCTAATCATAGACGTTGCAACAAGGTGGAACTCACCACTGCACATGCTTCAGAGACTGTGTGAACAGAGGCGGGCTGTTATGTTTTTGTGGGAGGATACACATACACGGGCAGGCAGTAGGATGGCAGACATGGAGTTGTCAGGTGTGCAGTGGTCCAAGATTCAAGACATGTGCCAAGTCCTTCAGTGTTTTGAGGAATGCACACGGCTGGTTAGTGCAGACAACGCCATAATAAGCATGAGCATCCCCCTAATGCGTCTGCTGATGCAAAGTTTGACGCACATAAAGGATCAGGCGTCTGCAGCTGAGGAAGAGGAAAGCCTTGATGACAGTCAGCCATTGTCTGGCCAGGGCAGTGTACAGGACGAGGTAGCGGGCGAAGAGGAGGAGGACGAGGAGGATGATGGGGATGATTATATTTTTAATGAGGAAGCTTTTCCGGGGCCACTGGAAATTGGTGGCGCGGCAAGGCCGGGTTCTGGTTTTTTGAGGGACACAAGTGACGTGGATTTGCCTGAAACTGCCCCTCAACCAAGCACAACCGCAGATTTGAGAACGGGAACTTTGGCCCACATGGCGGATTATGCCTTACGTATCCTCAAAAGGGACACACGCATAACTAAAATGATGAATGATGACGATTACTGGTTGGCCTGCCTCCTTGATCCTCGCTATAAAGGCAAATTGCAAAATATAATGCCACATGAGAACTTGGAACTAATATTACCAACCAAACAATCAACTCTTGTTGACCGTTTGCTTCTGGCATTCCCTGCACACAGCGCCCGTGATCGTTCTCACACGAGCTGCAGGGGCCAGCAGACCAGAGGAGTTAGAGGGGCAGAAATCAGAAGTGGCGTTGGCCAGAGGGGTTTTCTGACCAGGTTGTGGAGTGATTTTGCTATGACCGCAGACAGGACAGGTACTGCAGCATCAATTCAAAGTGACAGGAGACAACATTTGTCCAGTATGGTTACAAACTATTTTTCATCCCTTATCGATGTTCTCCCTCAACCGTCATTCCCATTTGATTACTGGGCATCAAAATTAGACACCTGGCCAGAATTGGCAGAATATGCATTGCAGGAGCTTGCTTGCCCGGCAGCTAGTGTCCTATCAGAAAGAGTATTCAGTGCTGCAGGTTCAATACTAACAGAAAAAAGGACTCGTCTGGCTACCCAAAATGTAGATGATCTAACCTTCATTAAAATGAACCACAACTGGATTTCGAAATCTTTTGCCCCACCTTGCCCGGCTGACACCTAGCTTTCCTATGAAAAGGTCTTGCCTGTGGACTATTCTGAATGCCTTTTCCAATCTCGTAATTTTCTGCACCTGATTGTCCAGCATACGACATGTTTACACCTCACTAAATGGCCAAACTCCCCACACGGGGCCGTGGTATCGACACTTGGCGACAGCACCCGTGAGAGTGCAGTTTGTCTGAAGAGGTGGGTGAGCCCGCTTTTGGTCGACGGCACTGCCACTGGGTCCCTCCTAGTACAATAAAGTGTCTCTGGCGGTGGTGGTGCGCACCCAACGTCAGACACACCGTTGTAATATGAGGGGCCCTGGGCCTGTACCGCCGGCCACAAGACAGTTTCCCCCCACCCCAGCTCAAACAGTGCTCTACCACTTGCAAAATTATCTCACAGCTCCACCAATGTTTAGTCTATGCGCTGACATCCTTCAATGCCTGCCACTGACAATACCATTGTATTGACATTTTTGTTATGTTAGGCCTTCGATGCCTGTCTGTGGTCACTCCTTCCACTAGGCCTCCACTGACCACACCACTGCTGCCCGTGTACCCCTGTAACCAATTTAAAATTGCCTACAGCCATGTGTTATTATTTTAGGCCTTCGATGCCTGTCTGAGTGACTCCTTCCACTAGGCCTCCACTGACCACACCACTGCTGCCCGTGTACCCCTGGAACCAATTTAAAATTGCCTACAGCCATGTGTTATTATTTTAGGCCTTCGATGCCTGTCTGCGGTCACTCCTTCCACTAGGCCTCCACTGACCACACCACTGCTGCCCGTGTACCCCTGGAACCAATTTAAAATTGCCTACAGCCATGTGTTATTATTTTAGGCCTTCGATGCCTGTCTGCGGTCACTCCTTCCACTAGGCCTCCACTGACCACACCACTGCTGCCCGTGTACCCCTGTAACCAATTTAAAATTGCCTACAGCCATGTGTTATTATTTTAGGCCTTCGATGCCTGTCTGCGGTGACTCCTTCCACTAGGCCTCCACTGACCACACCACTGCTGCCCGTGTACCCCTGTAACCAATTTAAAATTGCCTACAGCCATGTGTTATTATTTTAGGCCTTCGATGCCTGTCTGCGGTGACTCCTTCCACTAGGCCTCCACTGACCACACCACTGCTGCCCGTGTACCCCTGGAACCAATTTAAAATTGCCTACAGCCATGTGTTATTATTTTAGGCCTTCGATGCCTGTCTGCGGTCACTCCTTCCACTAGGCCTCCACTGACCACACCACTGCTGCCCGTGTACCCCTGGAACCAATTTAAAATTGCCTACAGCCATGTGTTATTATTTTAGGCCTTCGATGCCTGTCTGCGGTGACTCCTTCCACTAGGCCTCCACTGACCACACCACTGCTGCCCGTGTACCCCTGGAACCAATTTAAAATTGCCTACAGCCATGTGTTATTATTTTAGGCCTTCGATGCCTGTCTGCGGTCACTCCTTCCACTAGGCCTCCACTGACCACACCACTGCTGCCCGTGTACCCCTGTAACCAATTTAAAATTGCCTACAGCCATGTGTTATTATTTTAGGCCTTCGATGCCTGTCTGCGGTGACTCCTTCCACTAGGCCTCCACTGACCACACCACTGCTGCCCGTGTACCCCTGGAACCAATTTAAAATTGCCTACAGCCATGTGTTATTATTTTAGGCCTTCGATGCCTGTCTGCGGTCACTCCTTCCACTAGGCCTCCACTGACCACACCACTGCTGCCCGTGTACCCCTGGAACCAATTTAAAATTGCCTACAGCCATGTGTTATTATTTTAGGCCTTCGATGCCTGTCTGCGGTCACTCCTTCCACTAGGCCTCCACTGACCACACCACTGCTGCCCGTGTACCCCTGGAACCAATTTAAAATTGCCTACAGCCATGTGTTATTATTTTAGGCCTTCGATGCCTGTCTGCGGTCACTCCTTCCACTAGGCCTCCACTGACCACACCACTGCTGCCCGTGTACCCCTGGAACCAACATCAGAAAATATAAAAATAAGTATTTTGCTTATAAAAAAGAAAATACTGGAGAGATATCAAATGCAGACATTTTAACATTAAAAACAAACACATACAACAAAAATCTGGTACAGTACTAAATATGGCCACCAGCTACAATAACTTTCTCCTGCAAGTAGTTAACTGAAAGGTTTTTTCAATTTTAAACACAGATATGGCATCCACCGAGTGTTGTCCTGTCGCGTCTTCTTTATATTATTGCCAAGAAGATGCAAAACAATGAAAATAATAAAATCATTATTTACCAAAAAAATAGAGTAAGTCAAAACCACATTGCAAATAAACATTCATTACAAATAAAGAAGCAGGGCGCGTCCGAGGGTGAGTATATACCTAATAAGACTATAATCACCCTCGAACGCGCCCTGCTTCTTTCCGACAGCCTTCCTTCCTAAGAATCAGCCCTTCCGTGGTGTGGAGAGAGGGTTTGTTACACTCCAAGGTGTTCCCCAGGTTGCCTTTCCTGAGCTTCGATCTTCCGGCTCTCGTTTAGTAGTTGTTGGAAACTACGCTGCATTAGGCCTACAAATTGGGTATGGGGTGTAGAGAGATGGTGTGTTACACTCCAAGGTGTTCCCCAGGTTTCCTCTCCATTGCTTCGATCTTCCGGCTCTCGTTTAGTAGTTGTTGGAAACTACGCTGCATTAGGCCTACAAATTGGGTATGGGGTGTAGAGAGATGGTGTGTTACACTCCAAGGTGTTCCCCAGGTTTCCTCTCCATTGCTTCGATCTTCCGGCTCTCGTTTAGTAGTTGTTGGAAACTACGCTGCATTAGGCCTACAAATTGGGTATGGGGTGTAGAGAGATGGTGTGTTACACTCCAAGGTGTTCCCCAGGTTTCCTCTCCATTGCTTCGATCTTCCGGCTCTCGTTTAGTAGTTGTTGGAAACTACGCTGCATTAGGCCTACAAATTGGGTATGGGGTGTAGAGAGATGGTGTGTTCCACTCCAAGGTGTTCTCCAGGTTGCCTTTCCTGAGCTTCGATCTTCCGGCTCTCGTTTAGTAGTTGTTGGAAACTACGCTGCATTAGGCCTACAAATTGGGTATGGGGTGTAGAGAGATGGTGTGTTCCACTGTAGAGAGATGGTGTGTTCCACTCCAAGGTGTTCCCCAGGTTTCCTCGCCAATGCTTCGATCATCATGCTCTCGTTTAGTAGTTGTTGGAAACTACGCTGCATTAGGCCTACAAATTGGGTATGGGGTGTAGAGAGATGGTGTGTTACACTCCAAGGTGTTCCCCAGGTTTCCTCTCCATTGCTTCGATCTTCCGGCTCTCGTTTAGTAGTTGTTGGAAACTACGCTGCATTAGGCCTACAAATTGGGTATGGGGTGTAGAGAGATGGTGTGTTACACTCCAAGGTGTTCCCCAGGTTTCCTCTCCATTGCTTCGATCTTCCGGCTCTCGTTTAGTAGTTGTTGGAAACTACGCTGCATTAGGCCTACAAATTGGGTATGGGGTGTAGAGAGATGGTGTGTTACACTCCAAGGTGTTCCCCAGGTTTCCTCTCCATTGCTTCGATCTTCCGGCTCTCGTTTAGTAGTTGTTGGAAACTACGCTGCATTAGGCCTACAAATTGGGTATGGGGTGTAGAGAGATGGTGTGTTACACTCCAAGGTGTTCCCCAGGTTTCCTCTCCATTGCTTCGATCTTCCGGCTCTCGTTTAGTAGTTGTTGGAAACTACGCTGCATTAGGCCTACAAATTGGGTATGGGGTGTAGAGAGATGGTGTGTTCCACTGTAGAGAGATGGTGTGTTCCACTCCAAGGTGTTCCCCAGGTTTCCTCGCCAATGCTTCGATCATCATGCTCTCGTTTAGTAGTTGTTGGAAACTACGCTGCATTAGGCCTACAAATTGGGTATGGGGTGTAGAGAGATGGTGTGTTCCACTCCAAGGTGTTCTCCAGGTTGCCTTTCCTGAACTTCTATCTTCAGGCTCTCATTAAATTGTGGTTAAACGGAACAACTGCATTTGGCGTACTAGTTGGTTTGGGGCCTACTATCGGTGTCTGCCGCTCCTTGCTGTTCTCCTGGTTTCCTGTCCTGAAATTCCGTTTTCAGGCGCTCGTTAAGTAGTTGTTAATGTTAGACTGCATTTGGCCTACTAGTTGGGTTGGGGCCTACTATCGGTGTCTGCCACTCCTTGCTGTTCTCCACTGAACAAAGCTGTGCCGCCTGTTTACTACTGTTGCCAATTTTGAACTGCATTTCGACTACTTACTGATTTGGGCCTACTCTCTGTGTCAGCCTCTCATTCCAGTTGTCCTCCACTGCAATGCCCCCTGATTAGTCCTGTGTTACCAATTTTGAACTGCATTTAGCCCACTTTATTCTTTGGGCCTATATCTGTGTTTCCTCCTCATCCTGCCCATTGCCCAGCCAGTGATAGATGAGTCTGCTGGTACATTGACCCATAACGCAACATTTCCCGTGCACGCTACACTGCAAGATTGTGACCCTGCTGAAAGTCAGGTCCCCCTTCCCGCATACCATACACCTTACACGGGGACAAACAGGAAGGTGCAGATGAAAGTGCAGGTTCCTTTATCAGGTGGGGGGAGGAATACTAGTTGGCGACGTCACTGGCACAGGGCCTCTCATGGTACGCAAAAGTGTTGCTGCCGGTGGGAGGCGCCCCCGCCGTGCAAACACACCGCTGTACTTTGAGGGGCCCTGTGCCAGTGCCAATGCCAACGAGTGGGCCCCCCCTGCTTGCTCAGGTTCACAGCACTTGCAAAGTTGAAATACTTACCTCTCCCTGCTCCACTGCCGTGACGTGGTCCAGATTTCCTGGGCCCACTAATTACTTGAACCAGCCCTACCCACCACAACTTTAGCCAAATGACCCCCAATTTCAAATGCCTTCCAATTATTATAAGGTAAATTACGCTTGACAAGCTTCATTAAGAAGAATGGATGGTTTTGACATTAAAATGGGCACTCTAGGTGTTTTCCTGGCCCCCACTCACTGCCGACTATGCTGCCCCATTGACTTGCATTGGATTTCGTGTTTCGGTCGATCCCGACTTTACGTCATAATCGGCCTTTTTCACTCGACCCGACTTTTGAGATAGTCGGGTTTCGCGAAACCCGGCTCGACTCTAAAAAGGTCAAGGTCGCTCAACTCTACTACTGAACAGCTGCCAGGAACACACTTAGAAAAAAAAAAGACACTACATAAAACATACTGTATGTATAAAATATTAATATGTATAAAATATTAATATGCAAAACATACCTCCTGTGATAATGCTTATTAATATATCAAATAAGCCAGATGAAAGAAAAGCTGAAAAATAGCTCTGATGACATAGGCTATCAGCCATATTGTTCAAAAAAAATCCACCCGCAGAAAAAATAAACAGAGCTGCAGAATGAGAGTAACTGCAGACCGAGTACTTCATGTTGTGAACAGGTGATGGATGGGGACATGGATTATATTATAATATATACACAGACCTCCAATGATACAGCATTTGTTCTTAGAAAAGTCGTTATGAGGATGATCAGAATGATCGTATTCAGAATATCCAGTCCAATGCACTTACAGCGCCCCAACCGGTAGTGACTCTGAAGTCACGTCAAATTTCACAAGCAGAGCTACCTGTTTTTCTGCACAATATAGCTCACAATGTTATTGAGGATATCACAAGCTATGTGTATACAGTAATGCAGCTGGCATACATTCATGCAGTCCACACTTTACCCTGCACTGATGTTCTAACATCAATGCAGAATAAGCAGATTGCACACAGCCAAGCTTCCCATAGAGAAGGCAGACATCGTTTATTACCATCTCTGTCTTCTTTATCGCAGTATATACCACGTTGAACAAGCTATGTGTACGCAGTATAGGAAGCATTTCCTCCTCAAGGCTCAGTGATCCAATTGCTGAGTATGTAGTGAGTAAGAGCTGCCGGATTCTAAGAAACCCAGTCAGCCAGATTTCCCCTATAACTGGGGTTAACCTACCAGCCCCAATTACAAAGGAAATCCAGAATAAATAGAATGTATTAATAGTTTAAAATGCCCCAAATATTTGAAAGATAAAAAAAGAAAAAAATTGTGTCCAACATGTTTACCATAAAAAAGTGACACAAAAATTAAGCTCCATGCATCACAAAAAAGAGCCAAAATTACTTGAATCTCTGAATAAAAAAAAAATTGAGTCATTAAATGTACATATAAGATACCACCATAAAATATGCCTGGTAAGAAATGGAGGAAGATCACCTTATCCTAAACTGGTTAATAAGCATAAGCACAGGCGATATAGATTTTACACATATATTTAATAGATTAGTGTTTTGTTTGTAATTCAAAAGGAGAGACTACGGTAAATGCACTTCATAATTTCTTGAATGCGTTACATTTTATAGCAAAACCCCATTTCTGTGGGATCAGACAGGGAGCAAAACCCTTGCATAAAAAACAGGATTTTTGGTTGCTTACCGTAAAATCTGTTTCTCGGAGCCTTCATTGGGGGACACAGGAACCATGGGTGTATGCTGCTGCCACTAGGAGGCTGACACTATGCAAATAAAAAAGTGAGCTCCTCCTCTGCAATATACACCCTACCGACAGGAAGTAGGATATTCAGTTCGTGAGAAAGCAGTAGGAGAAGCACCATGTAAAAGATAGAAAACTAACAATATAACACAATAAAACAGAGCTGTTCAACTTGGGAGGGTGCTTTGTCCCCCAATGAAGGCTCCGAGAAACAGATTTTACGGTAAGCAACCAAAAATCCTGTTTTCTCTATCGATTCATTGGGGGACACAAAAACCATGGGACGTCACAAAGCAGTCCCTGGGAAGGGAACAGCAGAAAACTCGTCGTACGCGAGATCCTTCTCCCTAGGCTGGCGTCTTCCGAAGCGTAGGTATGGACCTTATAAAATTTGGCAAATGTGTGAATGGAAGACCAGGTTGCTGCTTTGCAAAGTTGTAGGGCAGATGCCCCATGGTGTACTGCCCAGGAGGCGCCTACTTCCGGGTAGGGTGAGCCTCAATCCCAGGGGGAGGCACTCTGTTCTTGACTTGGTAAGCCTCCAAAATTGCAGGTCTAATCCAGCGAGCAATTGTAGCCTTGGAGGCTGGCAGGCCTCTTCGCGCGCCATCTGGAATGACGAAAAGAGAGTCCATCTTCCTAAAGGGGGCGGTCCTAGCCAGATAGGTTAGTCCTGGTCAGGGTGGTGAGGACCTGTTCAGTGAACGCTCCAGAGAATGAGTCAGAGCAGGATAAAAGGAAGTGAGGACAATACCCTCATTCAGGTGAAAGGTGGACACCATCTTGGGAAGGAAGGCAGGCGGAGGTTGCAAAATCACCTTATCATGGTGAAGAACCAAGAAAGGGGGCGACAGGAAGTGTCGCCAACTCCGAGACGCGCTTAATGGAGGTGATGGCCACAAGAAACACCACCTTCCAGGACAGAATGGACACGAAAATCTCCCGGAGAGGTTCAAAGGAAGAACCCCTCAGGGCCTCCAGAATAAGATTGAGGTCCCAGGGGTCCACAGGAGTCCGATACGGAGGAGCAGCATTCGTAACTCCTTGAAGTAAGGTTCTGACCTGAGAGCGGGAAGCTAAGGTCATCTGGAAAAGAATGAAAAGGGCTGATACCTGACCCATTAGTGAACTAAGGGCAAAGGCCAGCATCAGCATCCTGCCTGAAGAAATGCCAGAATGGAAGGGAGAGAAAGGGACATCGGCGGAATGTCATTTGACTCACACCAGCAGAACAAGGCTTTCCAGGTCCGATAATAGACCCAGGAAGATGACGGACTTCCTAGCCTGGATCATGAACCGTGGTTTTAACAGCCATGGCGTTAAATTTTGAGACTGAGAATTCTGGTGGCAGATCGGTCCTTGGAACAGAAGATCTGGCCTGTCCGGGAGTCTCCAGGGGGCGTCCACGAGAAGATTGACTAACTCTGCGAACCAAGACCTTCTGGGCCAATCTGGTGAGATCAGAATGACCGGCACCCCATTCGCCTTGATCCTCTTAAACAGCCTGGGAAGAAGGGGAGGAAAACAGAAAGGGAAGCACGAACTCCGACCAAGAAATGGCCAGGGCATCGGCGCCCACCGCGAGAGGATCCCGGGACCTGGAGACGATCCGTGGAACCTTCATGATCAGTCGGGACGCCATGAAGCACACATCCGGGGTCCCCCATCGAAGGCAAATCTGATGGAAGACCTCCTGATGCAGGGACCATTCCCCTGCCGCGAGGCCCTTGCGGCTGAGAAAATCGGCGGCCCAGTTGTCCACGCCAGGAATATGCACCGCGGATATCGCTGGAAGTGTCACCTCTGCCCAAAGGAGGATCTTGGATACCTCGGCCATCGCCAAGGCACTTCAATTCCCTCCCTGGTGATTAACATATGCCACCACCCTGGCATTGTCTGTCTGAACTCGGATTGGCAGATCCATGAGAAGCCTTTCCCAGTGACGGAGGGACGGAAGAATGGCCCTTATTTCGAGGATGTTGATCGGCAGAGAGGATTCCTCTGCCGACCAACGTCCCTGCAAAGTCAGATGGTGAAACACGGCACCCCAGCCGAGAAGGCTGGCGTTCGTCGTCACCATCTATTAGTAAACGGTTAGGAAGGACCGGCCCTGTAGGATGAGAGGGGATGACAGCCACCAATTGAGAGATCGTTTGGCTCTGGAAGATAGCCGAACCAGACGATCCAGAGAGAGAACAGACCCATCCCACTGTGAAATGATGGCCTACTGAAGTGGTCCTGAGTGGAATTGGGCGGAAGGGCAACGCCTCCACCACCATCCTCCCTAGGACCTTCAGGAAGGAAAGAAGATGAAGGACCTGTAGAGAGAGAAACTTCCTGTTGAAGGATTGCCCTCTTCTCTTTGGGAAGAAAAACCCTTGTCTGACAGGTGTCGAACAGCATGCCTAGAAAAAACAGGCGCCAAGTCGGAACAAGGCAGGACTTTTTCCTGTTGACAAGCCACCCGAAACGGGACAGGGTGTCGAGAAAGATGGCCAGGCTTTCCTGGGCCTGAGAAAAAAATGGAGCCTTTATGAGGATATCGTCGAGATACGGCAAGAGCACTAAACTCTGATCCACAAAATGGCCATCAACGCTGCCATGATTTTTGTGAAAACCCTGGGAGCAGTTGCGAGTCCGAACGGCAGGGTGACAAACTGGAAACTGTCGTGCTGTACCGCAAAACGTGGGTATCTCTGATGCCCTGGGAAAATAGGAACATGGAGATAAGCGTCTTGGATGTCTATGGAGCACCCCTTTGTTCAGTAACTTGAGATCCAGGATGGGCCGAACCGCGCTGGTTTTTTCTTCTTCTCTTCTCTTCGGCACCACAAACAGGTTTGAATAGAAACCTGTGAAACATTCCCGGTCTGGGACGGGAGCGATTACCCCCAAACTGAGAAGGGAGGCGATGGATGCAAAGAAACCTGGCACCAGAGAAGGATCTCTTAGGGGACGGGATTCGAAGAATCGATCTCGGGGTCACTAATCGAACTCTATTTTGTATCCTGAGGATACAACATCCCTGACCCTTGTGTCCTCCACTGAGGCGAGCCAAACATCCCTGGGGAAAAAAAAAAAAAAAAAAAAGACGACCACCCAGCCTGGGAGATACACTGAGGTCTCGGTACGAGTCATGCCGAGGAAGATCTGCTCTGTCCAGGTCTGGAGGATCTACCTTGGGATTTACTGGAACGCCAGGAAGGGGTGGGTTTAAAGGAAACCTTCTTCCTAACCTGGCAAGACTGCGGCCTATGCTGGTGGGAAACCTCCTTTGTCAGATCAAAACTGCGCTTCGGAGGAGGCCGGCGAGATTTGGACTGGGGAAGAAAGGAACTCGAGCCCCCGATGGCGTCCTTAATAAATTTGGTCCAACATGGAGCCGAACAGAAGTGGCCCCTGGAAAGGCAGGCTGGTAAGGGACTAATTTGATGACAAGTCTGCCTGCCAGGCCTTAAGCCAAATAGTCCGACGTATAGCCACGATTTTGCTGGACGCCTGAGCTGCGCAAGACGCGGCATCCATGGAGGCAGAGACCAAGTAGTTACCTGCGTGAGAAATCTGGTCGGCGAGATCCGCCAGATCTTCCGGTTGAGCTCCAGCAAGAATGCCCTGACGGAGTTGTTTGGCCCATCTGGCTATGTATTTCGAGACCCAAGCAGAGGCAAAAGCCAGACATAATGTAGACGCGGCCGCTTCTAAGGCTGATTTTGCAAAGGATTCTATAATTCTGTCATTGGCATCCTTGAGGGATCCATTAGTAAGCGGGAGGACCGTGTTGGTGGACAGTCTGGAAACTGGCGGGTCCACCGCCGGAGAAGCTGTCCAGTTGGCGGTGAGCTCGGGAGAAAAGGGATACAAGACACAAAGGCGCTTCCCTCTTTGAAAGCGCCTGGTCGGGTTCTCTCTTTCCCTGGCAAGTACCTCCTCAAATTCTATATGAGGAGCAAAGACCTTGGAAGGTGGTTTAGACCATCTAAATGAAACCGCCTGATCTGCGGGTTCTGTAGAGGTGTCCTTGATGCTAAAGGTGTGGTTGACCGCAACAATGAGGCTCTGGACCATATCCCTCATGTTGAGGTTTGTTCCGAAACAAGGTCTGAATCATCCTCTAATGGTGCATCTGAAAATGCCTCGCCTGGCTCGGGAGAGGAGGATCGGGAAGAGGCAGACCGCCGAGAAGGACCCTGGGGAGAGGGGGAGGGGGGGGGGGGGGTTGGGCGAGATGGAGCAGGAAGAGGACCTAAAACGGTACTCCTGTCTGGATCCCTTGCGACCTGCGTTGGAAGGCCCAGACGGAGATTCCCGTGACCCACTAGCAACTACGGAAGTCGGGAGGGGCAACCTATCAAGTATGGACACCAGGGTCTGGGACACCTTGGTGAGATCCACTACGGACTATGACAGAGGAAGCCTACCCTGGAATAGGGGCCTTACTCCCACCTGGGACAGAAGGGCACTCCTGGGTGGTGGGCACAGGGGGGCTGCTGCAGTCCTGACAGAGGGGAGAGGACTGACCTGAAGGGAGCCTGCATTTGCACGAAGAGCGCACAAAGTGTTTCATGAGAGCAGAAGAAGAAGAGGAGGAGGTGGGAGGACGAGAGCGCTCTCCCTTAGAATTAGGCATGATGAGCAGACCCATTAACTGATGCCAGAAGGTTAGGGGACAGGACAGCCGAGGAGAGTGTCGGGCTGCAGAGCAGCTACTCACAGTACGTGCAGTCATCCTGTATTCAGCTCCAGACTGTAGGGCTGCTGTGCCAGGAAGAGGAGGCTCCACAGGAAAAAGGTACAACCTGGATCCACCAAGAGGAAAAAATGGCAATCACAAGAGGGTGCCCAGGTCCAGGATTGAAAAAGCGCACACTGCAGGGACACATGCTGAAAAGCCTGCTCTGAGACAGGAAAGGGGGAGGAGCCAAGTGCCAGGGCAGAGCTAAGTCCCGGCAGGAAGGACCTGACTAAGATAGGCGGGGAAAAAAACCCGCCCGAAAAGCAGGAAGAAGAGGGGCGGAGCCAGCCCTGCAGCTAGGCCAGAGTGAAGCCGGGACCTAAATTAGAGCTGGTGACCGCCAAAGGATGGGGGAGCAGTGCGGAGGATTGAAAAAAAACGCTGCAAAACAACGCCTGCAGCCCCCAATACCCCCAAAATTAAAGGGGAAAAGACCCCTGATGCCACACTCTGCAGCTAGGCCCGGAAGAAGGTGGGACCTAGATTATATCAGATGACCACCGGAGAACGGTGGAATTGGCGGGGAGAACCCTAAAACTGCTGCAAAGGTAACCTGAATTAAGGGCCCACTATTAAAATAAAGGAATTTTTTTTTTCTCCTGATTTTTTTTCTGTGATTTTATCTTTCACTCTGTACCTGGGGGGAGAAAGAGAGAGAGTACCTCCCCATCCAAGATCGGACATCCGATAATCCAGCATAGTGGGACGTCCGAGTCTCCTCAAACCCACAGGCTCTGGTGGGCGAGTGGGTGGGAGACGGAGGCAGGCCCGGGTCTGAATCACCTCAACATGCTTCTGTGTTATGGGCTGGGGCCCTGCCGACTAGACGTATGAGGATACGGGGTGGCTGTACACGCCGTACTCAGTCTCTTTGTGGGACTACAGTTGTGACCGTTCACCCTGTATCCCTCCGGAAACCTGAAAAGAAACGACGCACATTGAGGTAGATAAGGGTCTAATGAAAGACCCATGTCCACCTCCTACTGACACCAAGCTAAGCTGAATATCCTACTTCCTGTCGGTAGGGTGTATAGTGCAGGGGAGGAGCTAACTTTTTTATTTGCATATGCTGTAGCATACACCCATGGTTCCTGTGTCCCCCAATGAAGCGATAGAGAAAACGCAATGTGTGAACATAGCATATGTCAATTATTGTGATAAGAGTTTTTTCACGGCTAACATTCATACCTATGAAAAGCTATGGGATTGTTCACAAGTCCTATTTTTTTTCCTCGGACCCAGTGGTCCGAACAAAAGCAAGGAGGCTTGTCAGATATTAAACTGGATCAGAAAGGCCAATGCCAAGGTCTATGGGTCCATTTAGGGGAGAGGAGAAAAAAAAAAAATCACTGAAGTCTGAATGAGCACTAATCCATGTTCTAGACATAGAAGCACAAAATACTTCAAGTTTGGCTTTGCAGCACAGACAAACTTGTTCTCTGTGTGCTAAACGGTTATAGGATGTTTCGCTCCCAGCAGTTTGCCCCTGGGTACATTTCGCCCCCGCACATTTCGTCCCCAGCATTTGGCCCCAGGATGTTTCTCCCCTGCACATTTCACCCCTGGGTACATTTTGCCCCCACACATTTTGTCCCCAGCATTTGGCCCCCCAGGATGTTTCGCACTGCACATTTTACCCGCACACTTTTCGCCCCCAGCAGTTCGCCCATTTCGTCCCCGGCAGTTCGCCCCTGGATGTTTGTGCCCTTGTGGTTCATGAATTCCTGTCCGTCATCAATGTTTCACCCCCGGCAGTTCGCCCATGGATATTTGTACCCTTGTGGTTTATGAAATCCTGTCCTTTATCAATGTTTCGCCCCCGGCAGTTCGCCCCAGGATGTTTGTACCCTTGTGGTTCATGAATTTGCGTCTGTCATCAATGTTTCGCCCCCAGCAGTTCGTTCCCGGATATTTGTACCCCGTTTTGCCCCCAGAATTGTGTGTTTGGATGTTTCGCCAGTTTGTCCTTGTGGTTCATGAATTACCGTCCGTCATCAATCCACATGCCACAAAAGTACTGTACAGAGTGCTGCACTTTTGTGACATGTTTAATAAAATGTTTCCATCTGTAAACCTCACAACTGATTGCATTATAGTGTCATAGCATTTTAACCGCAATTTTAACAAGACATTTTCAAAAACTTTTCTAAGCCTGTGTGCACACATTCAGGATTTTTCGCGCTATAACAACACTTAAAAACGCATACATATGCATCCCATCATTTATAATGCATTCTGCAATTTTTGTACATATGTTGCATTTTTTCCGGGGGGAAAAAAAAACGCAGCATGTTCATTAATTTTGCATTTTTTTCGCGTTTTTACTGCTATATAATACATTGGGAAAGCTCCAGAAACAAGTGGTAAAAACGCGAGAAAAACGTGAAAAAACGCATGCGGATTTCTTGCAGAAAATGTCCGGTTTTCTTCAGGAAATTTCTGCAAGAAATCCTGATGTGTACACATAGCCTTATAATGCATTTTGCAATTTTTGTGCATATGTTGCTTTTTTTCGCGAAAAAAACGCATTGCGGTAAAAAACGCAGCATGTTCATTACTTTTGCGGATTTCCCACTATATTATTGCATTGGTAACCTCCGGAAAGAAACGCGAGAAAAACGCAAAAAAAAAGCGCATACGGGAATTCATAAACCGCAAGGGTACAAACATCCGGGGGCGAACTGCTGGGGGTGAACTGCCAGGTGCGAAACATCCGGGGGCAAATTGCCAGGGGCGAAGTGGGTGAACTCCTGGGGGCAAACTGCTGGGGACGAAATGTGCGGGCGTGAAATGTGCGGGGGCGAAACATCCTGGGGGCCAAATGCTGGGGATGAAATGTTAGGGGGCGAAATGTACAAACATCCGGGGGCGAAACATCCTGGGGGCCAAATGCTGGGGACGAAATGTGCGGGGGCGAAATGTACCCAAGGGTGAACTGCTGGGGGCGAACTGCTGGGGGCAAAATATGCGGAGGTGAAATGTGTTGGGGCGAAACATCCTGGGGGCCAAATGCTAGGGACGAAATGTTCGGGAACGAAATGTACCCAGGGGCGAACTGCTGGCGGCGAAATGTGTGGGGGTGAAATGTACCCAGGGACGAAACATCCAAATCCCGTGCTAAACATGCCACTGCAATACTCTTTCCAGATCACAAGGAGTTGTACTAAAGTAACTTTTCTATTTCCATTTTCACATAACCTGAAACATTCGTAATGACTCACCTTCTTTAGAGGAGTTGGGCGTTTTAATTTTGGAATTTCTTTTTCTTTCCCCCTTTTCATCCGGGGTGCAGTGGAATCCAATGGGTTAGGGGAAGCCATTAGTGCCTGGCTATTCATGAAGAGATTTCGGTTTGTGTGCTCTTTGGTGTGAAATGGCACAGTGCTGCCAACTAAAGTAAACATTTGTTTGATATTGAAAAGATTTGAAACCGTTTCACAAATTATAAAAATGATCAGTAATATTAACTATTATCAGACAATATGTAAGTAGCACAGCAGATAACTTGTTAACCTATGAGGTACACTTTATTCATAGGTGGTTAAGCAAAGTATGAAGCCGCCTCAGGAGCGGAGCCTGCTGCAGAGGCCAGCTGTTTAACACGCCTGTAACTAGAGACAAGAATGCGCTCTAATCACATTAGTACAACTTCATTTCCGCTGTCAATCTCTAACAGTGTCATTTAAAGGACAACATTGCTGGTGTGTTAGAGACTGACAGTGGTATTGTAGGTGTAGGGGGATTAAAAAAAAAAAAAAAAAAATAATGTATTTGGCATGGTCATATCTGAGAAGTCTGTTTATTATTCCCCTTCACAATGTCACTGCACTTTGAATTTGCTTTACGGCACATTATATGGTAAAACAAATGGCTTGATTCAAAATTACAGCTAGTCCCGGAAAAGAAAATTTAAAAAGAATATGATATGGCTATATCAACATAAAAAAAAAATGACGGCTTTCAGAACACACAGGGAGGAAAAAACAAAAAGCACAAAAAAAATAAATCAAAAATCAAAAGCGTACTTGCTGCAGAAAAGTCAAGGACAGCAGAATGTAAGTGCCCTCACAGCCAGCTCCGCTACATCTAGAGATGGCAGGTTGCATGATGCGTCCATACAGCCTGTCATTCAGCAGAGTGGACCCGAACCCCATTCACTTGAATGGAGGGCCCGACAATACAGTGTTTGACACAATGTCATATGCATGACAACGCGGCTAACATCGCTTCTGATCAGCGGTGAAACTATCCCCATTGGTCAAAGAGCCGCTGTTCCCACACAGTCAAAAGAAAGCATGAGCGCTCAAGCTGTGATCGGAGGTGTACAGTTTACCTCCGGTTCCTTGTGTCAGCTGATGGGAATACCGCTCCCATCATACGACACCTGCGGCCGCTAATAACAGTGAGAGCAGGAGTGGCTGTGGGAGTATACATTAGCAGGCTCCTGCGCTGTAAATAAATAAATAAATAAAAAATGGTGTGGGTTCCCCTGTATTTTTGATAACCAGCCAGGCAAAACTGACAGCAGGGGGTTGCAACCCTCAGCTGTCAGCGTTAGCAAGGCTGGTTATCAAGAATAGAAGGGTATTCATGCTGTTTTTTTTCAATTATTTAAATAATTAAAAAAATAAAAAAAAAAACTGAGTGGGGTCCCTCCCATTTTTGATAACCAGCCTTGATAAAGCAGACAGCTGGTATTCTCAGGCTGTCAAGGGACCATGGATAATTGGCCTCCCCAGCTTAAAAATAGCACACAGAAAAGGCACATCTATTAGATGCACCAATTCTGGTGCTTTGACCGGCTCTTCTCACTTGCCCTGTAGCGATGGCAATTGGGGTTCATATTTGTGGGGTTGATGTCACCTTTATATTGTTAGGTGACATCAAGCCGACGGATTAGTAATGGAAAGGCGTCTATAAGACACCTATCCATTACTAATCCTATAGTTACCGTACATGGTAAATAAACACACAGCCAGAATAAAGTCTTTTATTAGAAATAAAACAAAACAAACACAGTTTTACATTTTTTATTTAAAAATAAAAAACACAGTTATATTTACCTAACTTTTAATTTCACCGAAGCCCTCGTCTTCTGTAATAAAATGAAAATAAAAAACAACAGTATCCCTCACCTGTCCGTCGTTCTGTCCCACGCCGTAATCATGTCTGGGGGGAGAAATAGTTTTCAACTTGGAAGGTGTCAAGATGCCACTGTCCAGGCTGAGAACCACTGGTGAATGAGCTGCTGCGAGTGCAGCCTCAGTGATTAGCGGTGACGTCACTGAGGCTGCGTTCCCAGCTAGGCTGAACTGCAGTGACCTCAGTGAGATCCCCACTAGCACCGTGAGAAAGTCGCACAGTACAGAGTCAAATTCACTGCGGTGAACTCAGCTCTGCACCACGCGACTTTCTCAAGGTGCTAGAGGGGATCTTACTGAGGCCACCACAGTTCAGCTCGGCCGGGAACGCAGCCTCAGTGACGTCACCGCTAGTCACTAAGGCTGCAGCAGCTCATTCATCAGTGGTTCTCAGGCTGGACGGTCGCATCTTGGCACCGTCCAGGTTGAAAACTGTTTATCCCCTAGACATGGATTGCGGTGTGGGACAGAACGATGGAAGGTGAAAGACATTGTTGTTTTTTAATTTTAATTGTCTTGAAGGAGACAATGGTGTTGGTGGAATAGGCGAGGTCATCAGTACGGTTTAATTAAGATATATTAAACTAGTCTGTGTCTTTCTTTCAATTAAAAGGACTTAATTCTTGGTGTGTGTTTTTATACAATATGACTATGGGGTTAGTAATGAGAGTGTCTTATTGACGCCTCTCCATAGCTAACCTCGTGGCTTGATGTCACCTGACAATACAACGGTGATATCAACCATCCAACTATCATGCCACTGCTACAGGACAAGTGGGAAGAGCGACGCTATATGCCAGTATCCATGGCCACTTCCTACGCTATTAATTTCAGCCCCCTGCTGTCTGCAGAGCCTTTGCTGGTTATTAATTATAGGGGGACCCCACGTAATTTTTTTAGGGTCCCCATTTTAATAGCCAGTAAAACAGGATTTTTGGTTGCTTACCGTAAAATCTGTTTCTTGGAGCCTCCATTGGGGGACACAGGAACCATGGGTGTATGCAGCTGCCACTAGGAGGCTGACACTATGCAAATAAAAAAGTTACCTCCTCCTCTGCAGTGTACACCCCACCGACTGGCATTATACTCTTCAGTTAGTGAGAAAGCAGTAGGAGAAAAATAACAAGGTTGAAAACCATAACCACAAACTTGAGAACTGTAAACGTGAGAACAGTCATAGAACAGATAACAGAAACATTGGGAGGGAGCTGTGTCCCCCAATGGAGGCTCCAAGAAACAGATTTTACGGTAAGGTAAGCAACCAAAAATCCTGTTTTCTTTATCGCCTCTCATTGGGGGACACAGGAACCATGGGACGTCCCAAAGCAGTCCCAAGGGCGGGAAAAAACGGACTTCCATCAGGTCAGAGGACTGACCCCTGCCGCCTCCAAGATCCTTCTGACTAGGCTGGCGTCCGCCGACGCGTAGGTATGGACCTTGTAAAATTTGGCGAACGCGTGGATGGAAGACCAGGTTGCCGCTTTGCAAAGCTGTAGGGCGGAAGCCCTGTGGTGCACCGCCCAGGAGGCGCCGACTGCCCGGGTAGAGTGAGCCTTGATCCCAGGAGGGGGCACTCTGTTCTTGACGCGGTAAGCCTCCAGAATTGCCGTTCTGATCCAGCGAGCAATAGTCGCCTTAGAAGCCGATTGGCTTCTGCGCGTGCCATCAGGAAAGACGAAAAGAGAATCCGTCTTCCGGAAAGTGGACGTTCTATCCAGGTAGATCCTCACTGCCCTGACGAGGTCCAGCTTGTTCAACGATCGCTCCAGGGGATGAGTCGGAGCTGGAGAAAAGGAAGGTAGAACGATGTCCTCGTAGAGGCGAAAGGTGGAAACCACCTTAGGAAGGAAGGAAGGAAGGCGGAGGCCTGACGACCACCTTGTCCTGGTGAATGACCAAGAACGGAGGACGGCAAGAGAGGGCCGCCAACTCGGAAACGCGGCGGATAGAAGTAATGGCCACCTTCCAAGATAGAACTGACAGGGGAATCTCCCTGAGAGGCTCAAAGGGGGAAGCCCTAGAACGCCCAGGACCAGGTTTAAATCCCATGAATCCACAGGGGCCCTGTATGGAGGGACAGCGTGTGCTACTCCTTGAAGTAAGGTCTTAACCTGTGGTCGGGAGGCTAAAGTCTTCTGAAAAAGGATGGAAAGCGCAGAGACCTGGCCCTTCAGGGAACTAAGAACTAGGCCCGAATCCAGTCCTGCCTGAAGGAAGGCCAAAATGGAAGGCAGGGAAAAGGACATAGAAGAAACGCGGATGGACTCGCACCAACGGAAGTAAGCCTTCCAGGTACGATAATAGGCCCTGGAAAACGAAGGCTTCCGAGCCTGAATCATGGTGTGAATCACCCGGTCCGAAAGGCCGGATGCTCTTAGAACTGCAGTCTCAACAGCCACGCCGTTAAACTGAGCGACTGAAAATTCGGGTGGCAGATCGGACCCTGAGACAGCAGATCGGGTCCGTCTGGAAGGCGCCAGGGAGCGTCTGCGAGAGGATTGACGAGCTCCGCGAACCAAGCTCTCCTGGGCCAATCCGGGGCGATCAGAATGACCAGCACCCCTTCCACTTTTTTTTTTTTTCCCAACAGTTTGGGAAGTAATGGAAGGGGTGGGAACAGGTAGGGCAGCACGAACTGTGACCAAGGAATGGCCAGAGCGTCGACACCCACTAAAAGAGGATCGCGAGACCTGGAGACAAACTGCAGAACCTTCCTGTTCATTCGAGACACCGTGAGGTCCACGTCCGGAGTCCCCCATCGAAGACAAATCTGATGGAAGACCTCCGGATGCAAGGACCATTCCCCTGCCGCGAGACCCTCACGGCTGAGGAAGTCGGCGGCCCAATTGTCCACGCCGGGGATATGCACCGCGGATATCACCGGAACCGTTGCCTCTGCCCAGAGGAGGATCTTAGATACCTCGGCCAAGGAACTCAGAGTCCCCCCTTGATGGTTGACATATGCCACCGCCGTGGCATTGTCCGTCTGGATTCGGATTGGAAGGCCCCTGAGAATCCTTTCCCAGCGACGAAGGGACAGAAAAATGGCCTGGATCTCAAGGACATTGATCGGCAACGTTGACTCCTGCGCCGACCAACGGCCCTGAACCGTCAGGTGGCGAAACACCGCGCCCCAGCCGAGCAGGCTGGCATCCGTCGTCACCACTTGCCAGTGAACTGGAAGGAAAGATCTGCCCTGGGAGACGAGAGGTGACGTGAGTCACCAGTTGAGAGACCGTTTGACCCGGGGAGAAAGTTGGATCGGGTGGTCTAGGGAGAAGACAGACCTGTCCCACCGAGAGAGGATGGCTTGCTGAAGAGGTCGCGAGTGAAACTGGGCGAAAGAAATCGCTTCCAATGTTGCTACCATCCTCCCCAAAACCTTCATGGCCGATCGGAAGGAGGGAGACCGAAGGCCCTGAAGCATGCGTATGTCCCGACGAAGGATGGATCTCTTGTCTTCGGGAAGAAAGACCTTGGTCTGACGAGTGTCGAAGAGCATGCCCAGAAAGATGATGCGCTAAGAAGGAATAAGGCAGGACTTCTTCTGGTTGACCAGCCACCCGAAGTGGGCTAGGGTGTCGAGAACGATGGACAGGCTTTGGCGGGCCTGAGAAAATGATGGAGCCTTGATGAGTATGTCGTTGAGGTATGGAAACAGAACCAGGCCTCTGACCCTCAAGACTGCCAACAGTGCCGCCATGAGCTTCGTGAAAACTCTTGGGGCGAAAGACCGAAAGGCAGGGCGACGAACTGAAAATGTTCCTGAAGCACTGCAAAGCGCAGGATCGGCGATGTCCTGGGAATATCGGAACATGGAGGTAGGCGTCCTAAATATCTATGGAACACAGAAATTCCTGAGCCTCCATGGAAGCAATTACTGAACGAAGGGATTCCATCCTGAAGTGTCTCAGACGAACCCTCCTGTTCAGCAATTTGAGGTCCAGAATGGGGCGAACCTTGCCGTCTTTTTTCGGTACCACAAAAAGGTTCGAGTAGAAACCTGTGAACCGTTCTTTTTCTGGGACGGAAACGATTACCCCGGCTTTGAGAAGCGAAGCGATGGCTGCGAAGAAACCCGAAACTAGAGCGGGATCTCTTGGAGGTCGGGATTCGAAGAAACGATCCCGGGGTTGAGAAACAAACTCTATCTTGTATCTCCGGGATACAACTTCCCCGACCCATGCATCCTCCACTGCGGAGATCCACGCGTCCCTGAAGAAGAGAAGACGGCCGCCCAACCTGGGAGGTGGGCTGGGCTCTTGCCGAGAGTCATGCCGAGGAGGCTTAGCCTGGGTGAGAAGAGAACTTATACCCCCGGTGGCGTCCTTAATGATTTGGTCCAGCTTGGAACCAAAGAGACGAGAGCCTTGGAAGGGCAGACTGGTAAGGGACTTTTTGGAAGATAAGTCCGCCTGCCAGGCCTTGAGCCAAACGGTCCGGCGGATGGCAACAGCATTGCTGGACGCCTGAGCTGCACAAGACGCGGCGTCCAGAGAGGCAGAGACCAGATATTCACCAGGGTGGGAAATCTGGTTGGCAAGATGCACGGGAGGTACCCCATCCAGGATAACTCGGCAAAGTTCTTTGGCCCATTTGGAAATGGATTTTGAAACCCAAGTGGAAGCAAAAGCTGGGCATAGAGCCGCGCAGCCGCTTCAAAGGCTGACTACGCAAAGGATTCTATAACTCTATCGTTAGAATCCTCCAGTGATGCTCCGCGGGACAGTGGAAGCACCGTGTTGGTGGACAGCCTGGAAACAGGGGGATCCACCGAGGGAGAGACCGTCCAATTGGCGGTAAGTTCAGGAGAAAGAGTATATAAACACACCCAGGTGTTTTCCCCTCTGAAAACGTCTGGTCGGGTTCTCTCTCTCTCTCTGGACACGATTTCCTCGAATTCAGGATGAGGAGCAAAAAACTTGGAAGGTGGTTTAGCCCGTCTAAATGAAACCGCCTGATCTGCGGATTCCGTAGAGGGATCCTTGATGCCACAGGTCTGCTTTACAGCTCCAATGAGATTCTGGACCATATCTCTCATGGTGGCGATTTGGTTAGAATCCAGCTCCGAAATATCCTCCGAGGGCGCATCAGAGAACGTCTCGCCTGACTCAGGGGAGGAGGATCGGGAGGACGCCGACCGCAGAGGAGGATCGTGTGGCGAGATGGAGCGAGAAGAGGACTCAGACCATCGTTCCTGTCTGGACCTTTTGCGGCTTGTCATGGAGGGCTCGGACGGAGGCTCCTGCGACCCGCAGGCTACTGCGGGGGTCTGTAGAGATAATCGATCCAGCACGGAAACCAGAGTTTGAGACACCCGTGTTAGATTGGACACCGATTGTGACAGAGAGGAAGCCCAGCCTGGGATGGGGGTATCACTCTCGGCGGATCGGCAGGGGAATCCTGGGCGGTGGGAACAATCGGGTTGCTGGAGGCCTGACAGAGCGGAGAGGACTGAGCTGAGGGAAAGGTGTGAAGAGAATGCCAGAGGGTAGGGGACAGTGGGAGCAGAGGGGGGTGTCAGTCTGCAGTTGCAGAGCTACTTACGGCTGACGAAATACCAGACAGAAGACGCAGCCCAGGTCGTGGTCCCTCAGGGAAGGTAAGAAGGAATGCTCTTCCCCTCTGGATGTGCAGCAGTCCAGCCAGGTGAATCCGAACCCCCAGTAAGCCCCTGCAGCACACCGATATCAGGGACGTGCGTGCCAGGAGTACAAAGATGGCGTCGGTGGGCGGAGCAACGCCTCGTGCCGAGGTGGGGATGTTCGGCGGGGAAAAAGCCCGCCCGAGTAAAAGGGAAGTGGGCGAGCGGCATCGCCGGAAGTAGGCCCCGGGAAAAGCCGGGGCCTAAATTAGAAGCCGGCGGCCGCCGGAGAAGCACTGCGGTGCAGGCGCTGCCCAGAATTAAAGGCGCGGGAAGCACTGCTGCGTAACGCCGGAAGTAGGCCCCGGAAAAAGCCGGGGCCTGAATCAGGAAGAAAGGCCGCCGGGGGACCGCGGTGGTGCTAGGTGAGGAAAGGTAGCACGGCTGGCAGAAAACCGCCGCGCCAGACAGGACCACCGCGCAGGGAAAGGGGAAAAGTGCTGCGAGGACCCCTGCTGAATACTGGGACCCCTTTAAGGCACACCGACCAGGCCAAAAAGGTGGCCTGGAATACTGAAAACAAGGGACCCCCGGGAAGTATACTCACCTAAAATCATCCCACGCTGTCCGTTACTAACCTCAAACCTTGGGAAGGTATCAGACGTCCAGGGAGCTGATGGACGTCCTCGTCTCCTCCAACCGACAGGCTCTGGTGGGCGAGGGACGGAGCCAGGACCGGACTTCTAAGCACGATTGTGTGCTAGGATCTTGGTCCTGGAGAGGGATCTATGAGGATACGGGGTGGCAGTACACGCCGTACTCATAGTCCGATTGTGGGAATACAGGTGTGACTGCTCACCCTGTATCCCATCCGGAAAAACCTGAAAAGAAACGACGCACATTGAGGTAGATAAGGGTCTAATGAAAGACCCGTGTCCACCTCCTACTGACACTAAGCTAAACTGAAGAGTATAATGCCAGTCGGTGGGGTGTACACTGCAGAGGAGGAGCTAACTTTTTTATTTGCATAGTGTCAGCCTCCTAGTGGCAGCAGCATACACCCATGGTTCCTGTGTCCCCCAATGAGAGGCGATAAAGAAAAGCTAAGTATACAGCTGTGAGCTGATGTTAAAGGGAACCTGTCACCTAATTTTGGCCCTAAAAACTGCGGCCACCGCCATCAGAGGCTTATCTACAGCATTCTGTAATGCTGTACATAAGCCCCGATGTAACCTGAAAGATAAGAAAAACAAGTTAGATTATACTCACCCAGGGGCGGTCCGGTCCGATGGGCATCACAGATCTGGGTCTAGCGCCTCCCATCTTCATGCGATGAAGTCCTCTTCTTTGCTTCCTAAGGCGTAATTTATCTCCCCTTTTGAGGGCAGAGCAAAAGTACTGCAGTGCGCAGGCTCCGGGAAAGGTCAGAAATGGCCCAGCACCTGCGCACTGCAGTACTTTACGCTGCCCGCTATAGGGCAAATCAGTAGCCCTGCACAGGAGCCGCAACAGAAGCAAGGAAGATGACAACATCGTATGAAGATGGGAGGCGCCGGACCTGGACCTGTGACGCCCATCGGACCCGAACCGGGACAGCCCCTGGGTGAGTATAATCTAATTTGTTTTTCTTATCTTTCAGGTTACATGGGGGGCTTATTTACAGCATTACAGAATGCTGTAGATAAGCCCCTGATGGCGGTGGCCGCAGTTTATATGGCCAAAATTAGGTGACAGATTCCCTTTAATAGCCTGGGAAGCTTCATGGGTATTACCTGCTTCCCAGGCTATAAACATTGAACCCCAGCTGTCGGCTTTCCCTCTGCTGGTTACAAAAGTTACGCGTGAGCCCACGCCATTTTTTGCAGAAAAACAATCTTTTAATAATTAAATACATGTACAGTTAACTGCACACTGTACTAATTGTATATGTCCCTGATATCTGTATAACTATCTATTCTATGTGTATGTAATCCATCTTTTCTATCCTGTCAGCTCCTGCTGTGATTTCACTATACACGGCTGCTGAATTGCCGGCTTATCTTCTATCTATTTAATATATACGTGTGTGTATAGAAAAAAAGGCAGAAAAAATGCCCAGTGTGAACATACCATAAGGCAGATAACATACCTGTGTATGATAATGGCCTGGTGTTCGTAATCTGACGAGCTTTCATTGCTTGCTGTTGCCTCTCCAATTCTGCCAGCATGTCCCCTAAATCTAGCTGAACTGGTGTCTTGCTTTTCTTACCAGATGCTTTAGATAAAGCTTCCTGTAAAGCAGACACAGGCCATGAAAAATGATACAAGGTTTCAGAAAATAGTACTGGATCAGAACAGAAATGGCACAATGTTACTAGCATACTAGAACAATTACTCAGATAAAAAGTTCTCCACCACTAAAAATATTATAATAAGCTTATAATCACCAAGTCAACTTACTAATGACTTGTATGCAAACAAGAAAAAAATATAGAAAGGCAGCACTCACTGCTTCCTGTGGTGTAAAGAAGTCCTTTATTTCAATTCATAAGGACATTCAAAGAGGTATAGTGGTGTGAGGGGAGATATGTGGGAGTTGAAACGACCTGTAAAAGCGCCACCTGTGCGCAAAACAGTGGTCGTCCTTCCATCTCCCTGCATATCTCCCCTAACACTTCGCTATGAAACTTTGAATGTCCGTATGAATAGAAATAAAGGACTTCTTTTCACCACAGGAAACCGTGAGTGCTGCCTGTCTATATTTTTTCATGTTTACATAATACTTGTTGGCTACTGCACCACAAGCATCAAAATTTTCTTGAAGAGTTGTTGGTTTTTACAACATATCATCTACTGGTGCCTAAATATTTCTCACCTGTTTTGAATTAATGACTTGTATGTCACAAGTCAAAAAAATGATAATTCACTGCTGCTTGGAATTTGTCACATTTTATTCTTTGATCATGTAACATGGAGTGAGGCAGATGAGACCCCCTGATCACGTCCACAATCACATGTCCCCCTTGGAACGCTTTGCAAATCGGCCTACTGTGCACACCCATTTGTATTTACTCTGATTTCACCTGTTGCATAAAGCAACAAGAGCCCAATAGAAGGAAAGCATTTATACATAAGGAGTAGAGATGGGCGGACCCCTGGATGTTCGGGTCAGGTGGGTTCAGCCGAACACTTAAAAAAGAAAAAAAAGTTTGGGTTCAAGTACCAGGAGTACCCCGACCCAAACCAGATTCACTTGAATGGGGGGGCTGAACATTCTCGTGTTTGCCACGCTGTCATGTGCACGCCAAACACTTCTGATGGGCAGTAAAAAAATGTTTACCGCTGGTCAGACAGCCGCGGTTCCCATGTGTCAAATGACAGCTGTGATCGGAGGTAAAAGGTTTTCCTCTGGTCACTGGTGTCGGCTGATGGGACTACTGCTCCTATCAGCCTACACCTGCTGCCGCCAATAACAGCAAGAGCAGGCGGAGGCTGATGGGAAAATTCATCAGCTGACGCATGCGATCTAGATAAATTATAAGAAAAAAAAACAAAACAAAAAAAAAAACACACAAAAACACTGAATAGGTTCCCCCATATTTTTGATAACCAGCCAGGCAAAACTGACAGCTTGGGCTGCAACCCTCAGATGTCAGCATTAGCACAGCTGCTGATCAAAAATAGAGGGGTCCCCACATGTTTTTTAAAATTATTTAAATAATAAAAAAAAAAAACAGCAATCGGTCCTCCAATTTTTTGACAACCAGCTAAGCTAAAGCAGAGAGCTGGGGGATTGGTATTCTCAGACTTGTAAGGGGCCATGAATATTGTCCCCCCAGCCTAAAAATAGCAGCCCGCAGCCACCCAGAAAATGTGATTCTATTAGGTGCTCCAATTCTGGCGCTGTTCCCGGCTCTTCATATTTGTTTGGTTGATGTCACATTTATATTGTCTGACATCAAACCCACGGATTAGTAATGGAGAGGCGTCTTTAAAAATAATAAACACAGTTATACTCAACTAACGCCCATTCCAATTAAGACAGTCTCATTTAATAGAGCAAAAATAAAAAACAAACAACCATATCCCTCACTTGTCCGTCGTTCTGTCCCATGCTGTAATCCATGTCTGGGGATAAACAGTTTTCAACCTGGATGGTGCCAAGATGCGACCGTCCAGGCTGACCTCAGTGACCAGAGGTGATGTCATCAAGGTTATCGCAGGTCACTAAAGCTGCGTTACCTGCCGGGCCAATGAAGTGCGGTGACCTTGGTAAGATCACCGCTAGAAAAGTGAGAAAAAGTTCAAATGCCACCGTTCATGCTGAAAAGCAAATGTCGCACAGATGGATTACGGCATGGGGCACAATATCCATGGTCCCTTACAAGCCCAAAAATACCAGCCCCCAGCTGTCTGCTTTAGCTTGTCTGGTTGTCAAGAAATACGGGGACCCCATGTCGTTTATTTAAATAGTTAAAAGAAACAGCACGGGAACCACTCTATTCTTGATAAACAACCTGGCTAATGTTGAGAGGTGAGGGTTTCACCTCTCAGCTGTCAGTTTTGTCTGGCTGGTTATCAAAAATACAGGAGAAAAACCATGCTGGTTTTTTTTTTACTTCTTTATTTAGAGCACAGGTGCCAGCTGATGAATACTCCCGTCAGCGCCACCTGCTCTCACTGTTATTAGCAGTAGCAGGCATAGGGTGATGAAATCAATACTCCCATCAACTGACACCAAAGGTAAACATTTTACCTCCAATCACAGCTGCAGGCTCACGCTGTCAAATGACAGCGTGGGAACCACGGCTGCCTGACCGGTGATAATGATTTTACTGCCGATCAGAAGCAGCGTTTGTCGCGCTGTCATGCACATGACAGCGTGAGAAAAGAGGGATTTTGGTTCTTACCGTAAAATCTCTTTCTTCGAGCCTTCATTGGGGGACACAGGTAACCATGGGTGTATGCTGCTGTTGTTAGGAGGCTGACACTATGCAAATAAGGAAACGTTAACACCTCCTCGGCAGTATACACCCTCCGACATGCACAATGCAACTCAGTTTGGTGCTAAAGCAGTCGTAGGAGTAAGTATAAGGAACTCAATCTATGTACCAACCCAAAACAACGGCACGTTGGCCAACATTGTACAAAATAAAGGGAGGGTGCTGTGTCCCCCAATGAAGGCTCCAAGAAAGATGTTACGGTAAGAACCAAAAATCCCTCTCTCGCTTCATTGGGGGACACAGGTAACCATGGGACGTCTAAAAGCAGTCCCAAGGGTGGGGGGAAAAAAAAAAAATAGTCCGAGAAAAGAAGACTTAGGTCGGCCGGTGGGAAACCGTCGCCTGCAGTATCTTCCTACACAGGCCTGCATCCGCAGAAGCCTGAGTATGCACCTTGTAGAACCTTATGAAGGTGTGAGGGGATGACCAGGTTGCAGCTTTGCAGACCTGCAAAGCCGACGCCTGGTGACGAACGGCCCAAAAAGTTCCCACAGCCCGGGCAGAGTGAGCCCTCACCACGGGAGGAGGCTGTTTATCCTGAACGTAGTATGCCTCCAGAACCGAACAAATCCAACGAGCAATAGTAGATTTAGAAGCGAGGAGCCCTTTTCGACGACATTCAGAGATGACAAACAGAGGATCGGACTGGCGAAAAGTAGCAGTTCTGGTAAGATGGACTCGGATAGCCCTGACCAAATCCAGCTCGTTGAGAGATTTCTCCAAGGGATGGACCGGGGAAGGGCACAAGGAAGGAAGGACGATGTCCTGTTGATGTGAAAAGCCGAAACTACTTTTGGTAGAAAGGAAGGAACAGGCCGCAAGACTACTTTGTCCTGGTGCAGAATTAGGAAAGGAGAATGGCAGGATAATACCGCTAACTCGGATACCCTCCTAATAGAGGTGATGGCGACCAGGAAGGCCACCTTTCAAGATAGGAGAGAAAGGGAAATGTCCTGGATTGGTTCAAAAGGCGCACGTTGGAGGGCGCAGAGAACGAGGTTGAGATCCCATGGCTCAACCGAGGAATGATAAGGAGGTGCTATGTGGGGAACACCTTGGAGGAAAGTGCTGACTTGTGGAAGGGAAGCTAGGTCCCTTTGGAAAAGGATGGACAGGGCGGAGACCTGGCCCTTTAAAGTACTCAAAGAAAGGCACGAATAAAGACATGCTTGAAGGAAGCCAAGGACTGAAGGAAGGGATAAAACCATAGGGAACAAGTTGTTGTCGTCGCACCATCGGAATAAGGCCTTCCAACATCTATGATAAATGCGAGAAGAAGCCGGTTTCCTAGCTTTTATCATGGTCTGTATGACGCTGTGAGAAAAACCTGCGTCCCTTAAGACCGCGGCCTCAACGGCCATACCATTAAATTCAGAGACCGAGAATTCGGGTGGAAGAGGAGCCCCTGCGATAAAAGATCCGGACGGTCTGGAAGTCTCCAGGGGGCGTCCGACAGCATGTTTACTAGCTCCGCGTACCTGGCCCTGCGAGGCCAATCTGGAGCTATTAAGAGAACGGGAACCCTCTCTGCCTTTATCTTTTTTACGACCCTTGGGATCAAGGGAAGAGGAGGAAAAAGATAGGGCATGTGGTACTCTGCCCACGGGATCACCAGGGTGTCGCAACCAACGGCCATCGGGTCCAGAGACCAGGTTACATACTGGGGAACGTTGACGTCCGGAACTCCCCATCTCTGACATATTTGGTTGAAGACGGTGGGATGGAGAGACCACTCGCCTGACGCGAGGCCCTGACTGACGGCTGAGGAAGTCGGCTTCCCAATTGTGCAACCCTGGAATGTGGACAGCTGAGATTGTAGGAACGTGGTTCTCTGCCCAGTGTAGAATGTTTGACACCTCCCTCATGATCTGCTTGCTGCGAGTCCCTCCCTGATGGTTTTTGTAAGCCACGGCCGTGGCGTTGTCTGACTGAACGCGGACCGGATTTCCCGCTAGGAGGGGTTGCTAGCAGAGGAGGGCGAGGAAGATCGCCCTGATCTCCAAGAGATTGATGGGGAGAAGGGTCTTCTGAACCTTCCAGTGACCGTGCGCTGTGTGATGGAGAAAGACCGCACCCCACCCTTGAAGACTGGCGTCAGTGGTGATGATCTGCCAGCGGAGGGGGAGAAATGACCTCCCGCGCTTGATGGAGGCGGAAAGCGTCCACCAAGTGAGAGACTGTCTCACATTGCCCAATTCGCCTTTCTCTCAATCTAGGGAAAGTGGGTTCTTGTCCCAGGCAGACAGGAGAGCCAGCTGGAGAGGGCGAGAATGAAATTGAGCGTAAGGTACTGCTTCCATGGAAGCGACCATCTTCCCTAGTACTCTCATGCAGAGCCGTAGAGGCAGAGGAACCAGGCGCTTTAAGGCTTTGATGCCCTGGCGGAGAGAGAACTTCTCTTTCAGGAGGAAGACCCGAGCTTGGATGGTGTTGAATTCCATGCCCAGGAACTCGAGGCGTTGAGTTGGAATCAAGGTCGACTTGTCCCTGTTGATTATCCAGCCGAGGCGGATCAGCGTGTCCAGAGTGATCTGGAGACTCTGGTCGCAGTCCCGGTGAGACGGACCCTTGACCAGAAGGTCGTCGAGATAAGGGATTATGAGGATCCCCTTTGAATGAAGGATGGCCATGACCGCAGCCGTTACTTTCATAAAGACCCTGTGGGCGGACGCTAGTCCAAACGGGAGAGCTGTAAACTGGTAATGTTCCTGGATAGCGAAACGAAGGAACCTCTGATGCTGCTGACAAATCGGAATATGCAGGTACGCATCCTGAATGTCCACAGAGCACAGATAATCCCCCGGTTCCATGGAAGCGATCACCGAGCGCAGTGACTCCATCTTGAAGTATCGAACCCGAAGGTGGCGGTTCAACTGCTTAAGATTCAAAATCGGGCGGAGAGAGACGTCTTCTCTTGGAACCACGAACGGATTGAGTAAAAACCCGTAAACCGCTCACGGTAAATAATAATAATAATAATTTTATTTATATAGCGCCAACATATTCCGCAGCGCTTTACAAATTATAGAGGGGACTTGTACAGACAATAGACATTACAGCATAACAGAAATACAGTTCAAAACAGATACCAGGAGGAGTGAGGGCCCTGCTCGCAAGCTTACAAACTATGGGGTAAAGAACAGAAACGATCATTCCTGAGGTGAGGAGGGCATCGACGGCCTGGAGGAGCCCTGGGGCATGGGACAGCTGCTTGGGTGGATGGGAGAGGAAGAAACGTCTTCATGGGGGCGAAGAAAATTCTATTTTGTAGCCTGATGTGACAATCTCCCTGACCCAGGCGTCGTCGACTACCGATAACCAAGCCTCGGTGAACAGAAGAAGCCTGCCTCCCACCCTGGAAAGATTTCTAGGTGGGGCTGACCCGTCATTTTGAAGAGAATCTGTGGCCGCGAGATCTGGAAGGTTTAGAGGAGCGACTCTTGGCCCTCCAGTGAGGGGTAGGCCTGAAGGGAGGTTTTCTCCGTTCCTGCTGAGCGGGAACGGCAAGAGAAGGAGAAGGGCCGGAAGGGACGAAAGGACTGGGGTCCCCTACGATCAAAGGGGCGCTTAGGCCTAGATTAAGGGAGAGAGGTGCTCTTTCCACCTGTAGCGTCGGAGATAATAATAATAATAATCTTTATTTTTATATAGCGCTAACATATTCCGCAGCGCTTTACAGGTTGCACTCATTATCATCACTATCCTCGTTGGGGCTCACAATCTAGGTTCCCTATCAGAATGTCTTTGGAATGTGGGAGGAAACCGGAGTGCCCGGAGGAAACCCACGCAAACACGGAGAGAACATACAAACTCTTTGCAAATGTTGCTTAGTGCCAAAGAGCCTGAAGCCCTCAAACGGAAGGCCAGTGAGAGACTTTTTAGAAGCGGGGTCAGCGTTCCACGCCTTCAGCCACAGCAATGATGTTGCTGTTTGGTCTTGCGGAACAAGCAGCCGCATCCAATGAGGCATTTAACAGATATTTCCCCGCATGTACAATCTGGCCCGCTAAATCAGCTAGTCCCTCCGAAGTAGCCGATGCAACGATGCCCCTGCAAAGTATCTTGGCCCAGGCAGACAGGGCTTTCGCCACCCAAGAGGAGGCGACATTCGGCCAGAGAGAGGCGCCAGACGCCTCAAAGGCTGATTTGGTTAAAACCTCAATTTGCCTGTCCGTAGCGTCCTTAAGAGACGCTGCATCAGGGATAGACAGAACTTTCTGCGAGGATAGACGAGAGACAGGCAGGTCTACCTTAGGGGAATCAGACCAATTGCTCACTAGGTCTGGATTAAAGGGGTACAAGATATCCAGACGCTTCTTCCTGGAAAACGTTTTCTGGGTTGTTCCCAGTGTCTAGAGGTAGTATTCTCAAACTCTTTGTAATTGGGAAAAACTCTAGAGGGCTGTTTCACCCGTTTGAATGAAATGGAGTCCTCCTGGGAGGTGGAATCCTCCTCCTTAAGTTCAAGGGTTTGAATAATAGCCGAAATAAGGCTATCTACCATGCCCTGCGTGCCAGAGGTCTGATCTGTATCTGTATGAGACTGAGTGCGAAAGTACATCCGACCCGAAGTCCGCCTCAGAGGAGGGGGAACAGGTGGAGAGGGGTATTCTAGATGGTGCCACGTGTTCCGGAGAGCTGGATGAGGAGCTAGACAGAGTCCTCTTTCTGGATCCTTTCTCAAATTTGACCCTCTGCGGGACGTGGTCAGGTGCGAGCGAATCGCCATGGGAGGCGTTCGTGGCACTGGTGGCAGAAGATAGAAGCAGCAAGCGTTCCAGGACCTGTACCAGGGACTGGGACACTTTTGTCAGGACTGAGACTGACAGACATAGCAACAGCCCACTCCGGGGGAGTGCACTCATCCCAAGCAATAGGAGCTTCCTGAGGGACAGACATGGTGGAAGGACAGCAGGACAGACAGAAAGGTGATGGCTGGCCTGATGCCCACTTTCTCTTACAGCGGGCACAAGTGTAATGGGTCAGGAGGCCTGTGTGGGGATGGGCATAGGTAGAGCCTGAATGAGGACTGTAGCATAACGCTGTAAAGGCGATACGGCTGAAGAGGGCTGTAGCAGAACGCTATGCCAGCGATACTGCTTAAGTGAGGACTGCAGCAGAACGCTAAGGCTATATTCACACTTTGCGGATTTTGCTGCGGATCCGCAGCGGATTTGACCACTGCGGATCCGCAGCAGTTTCCCATGAGTTTACATTTCAATGTAAACCTATGGGAAACAAAAAACGCTGTGCACATGCTGCAGAAAAATCCGCGCGGAAACGCTGCGGATTACATTCCGCAGCATGTCACTTCTTTTCTGCGGATTTTCAGCTGCTCCAATAGAAAACTGCAGTTGAAAATCCGCAGAAGAAAACGCAGTAAAAACCGCGATAAATCCGCAGTAAAAACCGCGATGGGTTTTCACTGCGGATTTTGCAATTCCGCTGCGGAAAAATCCGCAGTGGAATCTGCAAAGTGTGCACATAGCCTAAGAAGGCGATGCTGCTGAAGGGAGCAAAGCCGAAAAATGGGCCAGGGAATGCAGAGCCTACCAGGCACCCAGCGACTGCAGAAGCAGCGCAGGTACTGTGTCCCCCTCCGAATCCTGAAGACGCTGCAGGAGCCGGCACATATGGACGCAGTTCTCTCTGGCCATGCGACGCTGGAGCGACCGGTGGGCAGGCAAATCGGTGTTCGGGCACGCAGAAGTGTGGGCGTACACAAGAAAAAGAAACCGACGCCTGAGGAGGCGTGTCGGAGTGGAGAGCCGAGGTCTTGCACAGTAGAGGGGGCGTGCTCAGCGCTGGAGAAAATGAAAGTGCGGCGCCGATAGGCCTAGACTGGCAAGGGGGCGTGGCCTAACTAGGGAAGGAGAAGGCTGCAATATGCCGGGGATCGTGCGATTAGGCGGGAAATTCTAAATCTAGAGACCGGTGAGCGCTGCTGTGGGGAGAAGGGGAGGTTCTACCTTGCTTGAATCCGGCTCCTTGGTGTCTAAGAATCGAGTCAGAATCCCTCGGAGAAGAGGAGGTTCCTGGGAGTAAGATCCTCCTTCCCGCACCATCTCCGGACGGTGCAGAAGACTGCGTCAACTCCTTACGAGAAGGGGGGAGGTCACCATAGATGACCATCGTCTTCCTCTCAGCCCTCTCCGAGGAGAGGGGTGAGGAGGGGAAAAGGCGAGGACTGGCCACCAAGAAGTCACCCTGAAACACCCATAAGGGTGACAGGGGACAAAGTCCTGCCAGCGGGTCTTAGAGTGCGCAATGCGTGAAGTACCACACTGCTCTCTCGGTCGCTTAAATGTGGGAAAAACAGGGTGAGAATCTGCACCCTGTTACCTGAAGAAGTGAATCTGAAAGAGAAAGGGAAATGATTAATAAAACACAAAAACCCTGTAAAAGAAAATAATGCAGATCTGGTGGTTAGATCCACGTCCACCTCCTACAGACACTAAGCAAAAACTGAGTTGCATTGTGCCTGTCGGAGGGTGTATACTGCCGAGGAGGAGTTAACGTTTCCTTATTTGCATAGTGTCAGCCTCCTAGTGGCAGCAGCATACACCCATGGTTACTGGTGTCCCCCAATGAAGCGAGAAAGAAAACCCAGTGTTCGGGTGAAGTCCGTGCCTGAAAAGGGGGTTTGGTACGGACGCCAAACCTTACTGTTTGAGTTTGCCCATCTCGAATGGGGAACAACATGATACAGGCTAGAGGGCAGAGAAGAAGGAAAAAGTGCCCATGGTGCTGATATATAGCTGCCCCCCTTCCACAAGCTGTAAGGATGAATATAAACACTACTAGATGGTGGCCCAATTCTAACGCATCGGGTATTCTAGAAATTGCATGTCCACGTAGTAGATTGCGCAGCCACATAGTAGATTGCCCAGCCCCATAGTATATTGCCCAGCCACATAGTATATTGCCCAGCCACATAGTATATTGCCCAACCACATAGTATATTGCCCAGCCACATAGTATATTGCCCAGCCACATAGTATATTGCCCAGCCACATAGTATATTGCCCAGCCACATAGCATATTGCCCAGCCACATAGCATATTGCCCAGCCACATAGCATATTGCCCAGCCACATAGTATATTGCCCAGCCACATAGTATATTGCCCAGCCACATAGTATATTGCCCAGCCACATAGTATATTGCCCAGCCACATAGTATATTGCCCAGCCACATAGTATATTGCCCAGCCACATAGTATATTGCCCAGCCACATAGTATATTGCCCAGCCACATAGTATATTGCCCAGCCACATAGTATATTGCCCAGCCACATAGCATATTGCCCAGCCACATAGCATATTGCCCAGCCACATAGCATATTGCCCAGCCACATGGTATATTGCCCAGCCACATAGTATATTGCCCAGCCACATAGTATATTGCCCTGTCACGTAGTATATAACACTGCCCACACAGTATATAACAGTGGCCACGTAATATCTAGCACAGCCCACAGAGTATATCACACAGCCCACATAGTATAACACTGCCTATGTAGTATACAGCACAGAGACACGCGGAATCTAACACAGCCCACGTAGTATACAGCAGTATGGGCACCATATCCCTGTTAAAAAAATAATTAAAATAAAAAAATAGTTATATACTCACCCCCTAGGATCCACCGAAGCTCCGGCGATATTTTTAACATTACATTTTTTTTTACTATTGATGACGCATAGGCAGCATCAATAGTAAAAAGTTGGGGACACACAGGGTTAATAGCGGCGGTAACGGAGTGTGTTACCCGCGGCATAACGCGGTCCGTTACCGCCGGGATTAACCCCGTGTGAGCGGTGACCGGAGGGTAGTATGCGGATGTCGGGCACTGACTGCGGGGAGGAAGGAGCGGCCATTTTCTTCCGGACTGTGCCCGTCGCTGATTGGTCGTGGCTGTTTTGCCACGACCAATCAGCGACTTGGATTTCCATGACAGACAGAGGCCGCGACCAATGAATATCTGTGACAGATGGAAGTGACCCTTAGACAATTATATAGTAGATGGGGATATTAACATATCAAATTGCTGAAAAATTAGATTATTCAATTCATACTGATGAGAGATCTCTAGTATACAAGTGTACTGCTTAAATAGTTGTTTAAATTTTTCTATAAAGCTCAAAAAACACCTCTAAACTCACATGTTTTATATGCAGAACAAAGCTGGTATTGCGGTTCTTATAGGTCTGTATTATGCAACCAACACACTACAGGATTGGCCTCCATATTACACCATATTGTCAGCGAAAACCACTGCTTCTGAGACAGAATCCCATATGGAATGAGTGAGGAGGTAAGGGTGTTTTCTACATGGCAAGATACAATACAACAAATTTCAGTAAGTGTTGTGTTGCTGATCTATACAAGATCAAGTAATAGAGCCCTTACATTAATGCAACGGTCACAAGTTTAGTAGTTTACATCAGTATTTGTAAGCCAAAGCCAGAAGTGGCTGAAAAATACAGAAGTGTTTCTATTATACTATTCCTCTGATTGTTCCACTCCTGGTTTTGACTTACAAATACTGCTGTAAAACACTGAATAAAAACTGAGCGTGTGAACATGGCCTAAAACTGATGCATTTTCCGAAGAGGAATGATTCACAAACCTGGAGCTTTTTCTGTTCCATGCTGATTTCAGAATATTCCTGGGCGGTGGCTAAAGCCGCAGCAAGAGCCTTCTTTTTTTGACTTTTTGCACGTTTTGGTACAGATGTCGTAATGGGTATTGGAGTTTGAACAATATTAATGGGGGAATTTTCTGGTAAACCATCCAACTGGAAATAATAATGAGAAAGACAACAAACGTTTGGAGGGTGAGAAAAAGGCAGTGTTAATAGTTTAAATAGTAACACTTTAATAATGTTGTCCAGCTTGTAAAACAATGAAACTTTGCAAATCACTTTAATTATAGTATTTGTCTTCATTCCTGTAAAAAAAAAAAAAAGAGTCATTTGGAGGACAGGTGATGGCAGTGAATCAGTCAGCTCAGCACCACTGTCTTCATGCGATATATCCAATCTTGGACTGCAATGCCCGGACTGGCTGCATGACAGCTTCATGTTTTTCTATAAGGCTGCACAGCTCTGGTCGGAAAACTTGCGGCCAGTCTGTGCGTTTGTCAGAGATCAGAAGTCTGAATGAGCCCTAACTCTGGGAATAATCTACTCAAGAAGACTGTTGTGATTGGCATAACACGCACAGAAGAGCGATGCTGAAGCTTTCACTGCCGGCATCGGTACTGCAAATGAGAATGTTCTGATATTAATTCATTTAAAGTCGGGTAAAATAGAATAGGGGAAAAACAGGGGTTTGGACGCATAATTTTTTTTTTTCCCGCACGGAAATGAAAATAAATCTCCTAATTCGGTAATTTGCAAAGATTCTTAATTTTGTCCATAACATGTTATTTAGAGAGTTCAGTTACTCCTTAAGCATCATACAGTTCTACATACTGAGATTCATATAAAAAAAATAAATTTAAATGAGTGAGATCTCTCATATTATGTAAATTCTCGACAAGGGAAATCATGACCTCCCAATCTATCAAGTTAGAGTGAACCTGACAGCATCATTCAGCCAAGTAGATTTTCCTCTGAAACGCTGCGATGTGTCAGGGAAAACGTACCATATGAAGTCACAGACACACATGTAAGGAGGGACTAGTCACACAGGGAGACGGGCCACAAGGTTTCAAGGTAAAACATACCTGGCTGAAATGACAGTGCAGACTGATTCATGTTGACAGTGGAATCAGCCGTCAGGTTCACTCTAACTACTGAACTTCCACCTACCACTTTAGCTGCCATCTTTGGTTGGGTTTCATTTCTTGAAGCCACAGAGCTGCTGTTTAATTCTGGAAACTCGTCTTCATCCTTAGATAAATAGAAATAATAAGCAAATCAACAAAGTTTTAATTAAAAAAAAACCAAACCGCTTGGATGGAATAATGCAATGTTTTAATCTATGCCATCTATAACGCAATCTACATGAAATCAGAGGAAGAGTGTGCAAGATGTCTTGAGAACCACCGTCATATTTGCAGGAGCAGCAGGCGCTATAGAAAAACGGAATTTAAACAGTTACGCTGCAACTAAATCATGACAGGTCTCCTGTCTTTGCATGTTAGCAGCTCAGCAGGGTCAAAATGGTCGACAGGCTCTCTTCAACTGAAAATGCTATTACACCATATGAACCACAGCTATTAACATACATTACCTCAAAGTAGAGCTGCTCATGGCTTTGATCAGATCTGCTTAATTGAGCTGTACTCCCACTTTTACTATGGATATTCTGTCTTCTTTCCGATGACGTACTCTGCCCTCTCACACGATACCCAAGCTATGATCACAACACATAGTAACATAGTAACATAGTTAGTAAGGCCGAAAAAAGACATTTGTCCATCCAGTTCAGCCTATATTCCATCATAATAAATACCCAGATCTACGTCCTTCTACAGAACCTAATAATTGTATGATACAATATTGTTCTGCTCCAGGAAGACATCCAGGCCTCTCTTGAACCCCTCGACTGAGTTCGCCATCACCACCTCCTCAGGCAAGCAATTCCAGATTCTCACTGCCCTAACAGTAAAGAATCCTCTTCTATGTTGGTGGAAAAACCTTCTCTCCTCCAGACGCAAAGAATGCCCCCTTGTGCCCGTCACCTTCCTTGGTATAAACAGATCCTCAGCGAGATATTTGTATTGTCCCCTTATATACTTATACATGGTTATTAGATCGCCCCTCAGTCGTCTTTTTTCTAGACTAAATAATCCTAATTTCGCTAATCTATCTGGGTATTGTAGTTCTCCCATCCCCTTTATTAATTTTGTTGCCCTCCTTTGTACTCTCTCTAGTTCCATTATATCCTTCCTGAGCACCGGTGCCCAAAACTGGACACAGTACTCCATGTGCGGTCTAACTAGGGATTTGTACAGAGGCAGTATAATGCTCTCATCATGTGTATCCAGACCTCTTTTAATGCACCCCATGATCCTGTTTGCCTTGGCAGCTGCTGCCTGGCACTGGCTGCTCCAGGTAAGTTTATCATTAACTAGGATCCCCAAGTCCTTCTCCCTGTCAGATTTACCCAGTGGTTTCCCATTCAGTGTGTAATGGTGACATTGATTCCTTCTTCCCATGTGTATAACCTTACATTTATCATTGTTAAACCTCATCTGCCACCTTTCAGCCCAAGTTTCCAACTTATCCAGATCCATCTGTAGCAGAATACTATCTTCTATTGTATTAACTGCTTTACATAGTTTTGTATCATCTGCAAATATCGATATTTTACTGTGTAAACCTTCTACCAGATCATTAATGAATATGTTGAAGAGAACAGGTCCCAATACTGACCCCTGCGGTACCCCACTGGTCACAGCGACCCAGTTAGAGACTATACCATTTATAACCACCCTCTGCTTTCTATCACTAAGCCAGTTACTAACCCATTTACACACATTTTCCCCCAGACCAAGCATTCTCATTTTGTGTACCAACCTCTTGTGCGGCACGGTGTCAAACGCTTTGGAAAAATCGAGATATACCACGTCCAATGACTCACCGTGGTCCAGTCTATAGCTTACCTCTTCATAAAAACTGATTAGATTGGTTTGACAGGAGCGATTTCTCATAAACCCATGCTGATATGGAGTTAAACAGTTATTCTCATTGAGATAATCCAGAATAACATCCCTCAGAAACCCTTCAAATATTTTACCAACAATAGAGGTTAGACTTACTGGCCTATAATTTCCAGGTTCACTTTTAGAGCCCTTTTTGAATATTGGCACCACATTTGCTATGCGCCAGTCCTGCGGAACAGACCCTGTCGCTATAGAGTCACTAAAAATAAGAAATAATGGTTTATCTATTACATTACTTAGTTCTCTTAGTACTCGTGGGTGTATGCCATCCGGACCCGGAGATTTATCTATTTTAATCTTATTTAGCCGGTTTCGCACCTCTTCTTGGGTTAGATTGGTGACCCTTAATATAGGGTTTTCATTGTTTCTTGGGATTTCACCTAGCATTTCATTTTCCACCGTGAATACCGTGGAGAAGAAGGTGTTTAATATGTTAGCTTTTTCCTCGTCATCTACAACCATTCTTTCCTCACTATTTTTTAAGGGGCCTACATTTTCAGTTTTTATTCTTTTACTATTGATATAGTTGAAGAACAGTTTGGGATTAGTTTTACTCTCCTTAGCAATGTGCTTCTCTGTTTCCTTTTTGGCAGCTTTAATTAGTTTTTTAGATAAAGTATTTTTCTCCCTATAGTTTTTTAGAGCTTCAATGGTGCCATCCTGCTTTAGTAGTGCAAATGCTTTCTTTTTACTGTTAATTGCCTGTCTTACTTCTTTGTTTAGCCACATTGGGTTTTTCCTATTTCTAGTCCTTTTATTCCCACAAGGTATAAACCGCTTACACTGCCTATTTAGGATGTTCTTAAACATTTCCCATTTATTATCTGTATTCTCATTTCTGAGGATATTGTCCCAGTCTACCAGATTAAGGGCATCTCTAAGCTGTTCAAACTTTGCCTTCCTAAAGTTCAATGTTTTTGTGACTCCCTGACAAGTCCCCCTAGTGAAAGACAGGTGAAACTGCACAATATTGTGGTCGCTATTTCCTAAATGCCCAACCACCTGCAGATTTGTTATTCTGTCAGGTCTATTAGATAGTATTAGGTCTAAAAGTGCTGCTCCTCTGGTTGGATTCTGCACCAATTGTGAAAGATAATTTTTCTTGGTTATTAGCAAAAACCTGTTGCCTTTATGGGTTTCACAGGTTTCTGTTTCCCAGTTAATATCCGGGTAGTTAAAGTCCCCCATAACCAGGACCTCATTATGGGTTGCAGCTTCATCTATCTGCTTTAGAAGTAGACTTTCCATGCTTTCTGTTATATTTGGGGGTTTGTAACAGACCCCAATGAGAATTTTGTTACCATTTTTCCCTCCATGAATTTCAACCCATATGGACTCGACATCCTCATTCCCTTCGCTAATATCCTCGCTAATAACACATAAATAATTCGCTAATAACACATAAAACCGGAAATTAATGTTGCTCTATAAAAGTACATATTATTGGGGTTATCTGCCACCATCAGAGATCATTAATAATAATAATCTTTATTTTTATATAGCGCTAACATATTCCGCAGCGCTTTACAGTTTGGACACTTTATCATCACTGTCCCTGATGGGGCTCACAATCTAAATTCCCTATCAGTATGTCTTTGGAATGTGGGAGGAAACCGGAGTGCCCGGAGGAAACCCACGCAAACACGGAGAGAACATACAAACTCTTTGCAGATGTTGTCCAAGGTGGGATTAGAACCCAGGACCCCAGCGCTGCAAGGCTGCAGTGCTAACCACTGCGCCATTTGTTTTGAAGGCAAGGAGAGCACGCTTACAAGCCCCTTGTTAAATATAAAGCATGCAAACACTGCTCTAAAGATGGCTAAACTGCTGGATCCGGCAAACTTAGGTGTCCCAGTGGTCCCCCGATGCTGTAGCAAAGGAAGCTTTGCCTCTGCAGTATCTGAGAACACATGGTCCAGGGGCCATCTTCAACTGTCATTTGTCAAGAGTGCAAACAGGAAGCTGGAAGGCAGGAGGAGAAGTGCGCTCAAGACAGAAGACAAAAATTCTAACACTATGTATTAAATGGAAAGAGCTACAGTATCTTAACAGTCTAGCAGTAAAATTAAGATGAAAATACCATCCAGAGTATAAAATGGTTTATTTTTTATCTTCATTACAATTACCGGGAGGCAACAACATTTCCACTCTGACAGTGTGAAAAACACCCATCAGTTCATCAGAGTCGATGCATCGTCTCCCTGTATAATAAAAAGGAGCCTTATGTACTCTGGATGTGGTCATCTATGTTTACTCCTTGGATTTCTTTGAGGACTGGGGATTGTTCTCTTTTTGGAGTACCTGCATTCCTGACAGTGTATGGGAACCTGTCAGCAGGATTGTGCATAGTAACCTACACACTGTCAGGTCGGCGCCATTATACTGACTAAAATGATACCTGGTGGTAAAATCTGTCTTGTGTTTGTTGTTTAATCTGTATTTTCAGTTTTGAGTTAATAATATGCTCATGATCCAGGGCGCGTTTATGGGGGAGGGGGTGGGGGTCTTCATGTGGTGCTCTGATTTGCTATTCATACTGAAGACTCCTGACTAGTGATGGGCGAGTATGCTCGTTACTCTGGTTTCACTGAGCACGCTCAGGTGGTCTTTGACTATTTTGGCGTGCTCGGAGATTTAGTTTTCGTCGCAACAGCTGCATGATTTGCGGCTGCTAGACAGACTGAATACATGTGGGAGTTCCCTAATAAACAGGCAACGCCCACATGTATTCAGGCTGTCTAGCAGTCGCAAATCATGCAGCTGCGGCAACGAATACTAAATCTCCAAGCACGCCTAAATAGTCGGAGACCACCCGAGCGTGCTCGGGGCAACCTTAGTAATGCGTATACTCGCTCATCACTACTGCTGACAGGTCACTGATCCCTCAGTGACCTGCCCCTTAGTTTACATAATGAATATACCAAATATACTTGCGTACAAGCAGAGTTTTTCAGCACATTTTTTTCTGCCCCCACTCGGCTTATACTCGAGCCACTGACACAGAAGACAAAGGTGGAGGGGAAGCGACGGAGCAGTGGGTCACAGGAGGCAGGAGCTGCGGCTAAAGCCTGTGCCCGCTGCTATAGAAATGAATATTCACTGCTTTGGCAGTGAATATTTATTTCTCTTATAGCATGCAGTGTCAGCCCACAGCTGCCAGCTTCCAGCAGCTGCCAGGCTATCACGAGTGCGTGCTACATAATAGTTATGAATATTCACCTCTCTCCACTCTCACAGGCGTGGAGTGGAGTGAATATTTATTACCTTAATGAGCAGGGACGTGTTATCGTTCAGCCGCAGGAGCTGCTGGCACCGGAACAAGATGCTGCGAGGGCGTGCTGGGATGGTAAGTAGGATGGATTTTTTTTAATGCTTTTCTCATTGGGGCCATGCATACAAGGATAGGGGATAAGGAGCCATGCATACAACGATAGGAATAGGAAGCCATGCAGACAAGGATGGGGATGAGGGGACAATGCATACCAGAATAGGAAGGAGGGGACAATGTATACCCGGCTTGTACTCGTGTCAATAAGTTTTCCAAGTTGTTCGTGGCAAAATTAGGCGCCTCAGCTTTTACGAGTATATTCATATGAAAAAAAACAAACAAAAAACCTTCTACAGGAAGGTGCCAGCCATGGCACCTGCGCTGCAGCATAATCACATGTTTACTGTGCTGTTAATAAATGTGCTTGAAGTTATCCTGAGGAGTACAAAACAGAAAAACAACACAAAATGGCACCCTCCACGCCTGTGCAGTAGCAGCTATCTGTGTATATAGAGGCGATCGCCGATAGCTGCGACTGCGCCATCTTGATAGAGAAGAAAAACCTGACACTGTCTGTAGGTTACGGTGCACAATCTTGCTGACAGGTTCCCTTTAACGGGAATTACATTTTGTTTGCCATTTTAACATACTAGCTTCTAGGAGCAAAAATTGGAAACTCTGCTTTAATATCGGGCAGTATTCTAGTGCCAACACTACTGCTGTGCTAATGTAAAATATAAAAGAAAAATTAAAATGCTTTCATGCATCTTATGTGCACAGAGTTTAAAGAAGAAAAAAATAAGTACATCTGTTAATATGTTACCTGAGCATTATTACGCGATTCAGCTTGTCTCCCACCTCTTGAGAAAGCCTGACTTTTTTCGTTCCAGGGTCTTTTCTGAGTACCCTGGGAAGCTACATTGGCCCAACTCCCTCCTGCATATGATAGATACAGAAAAGTCAAATATGTTCTTAATTATGATCACAACTGTTATATCACAGACTCCTGTTTACATTTTCCACTCAAAATATAATTGTCATTCATTTGAAGAGCTGCAGCCCATTTTTGTTCTGTATTTATAGAATATTTGTGTCAACTTACGGAGATTTTGGAATTTTTTTTTAGCTGTGATGGCTTTTATTACAAAAACGACAATAGAAAAGTGATTACATACTGGTAATTTGATTTTTCCAAAATCCATGACAGCACCTGAAAGAGCAGGATCTGCCCTATTACAAGCCAGGAAGGCAATTGCAAAAACTAACAAGGCAACTCCAACATCTGCCTTTAACCTCTTCACCACCCAGCCTGTTTTCACCTTCATGGCCAGGCCAAATTTTTCAATTTTGACCAGTGTCACTTTATGAGGTAATAACACTAGAACACTTAAAGCCCATTGATTCAGAGACTGTTTTTTGGGACGTGTTGTATTTTATGTTGGGCTACGTGCCCACGACCAGTTAATACTAGCGTTCTGGACGCAGCATATGTTCGCTGCATTGTACAGTACAAGCTAAGTGGAAGGGATTAATAGAAATCTCATACTCCCTGTGCTGTTTTACGCTGTACAACCCCTTCAATCTGCAGCCCATTTTCATTTTTGCGCTTTTTTTTTTTTTGCTCCCCATCTTCCCAGAGCCGTATCTTTTTTATTTTTCCGTCAATATGGCCATGTGAGGGCTTGTTTTTTGTGGGACAAGATATACATTTGAACACCACCAAGGGTTTTACCATATCGTGTACTGGAAAACGGAAAAAAAATCCAAGTGTGGTGAAATTGCAAAAAAAAGTGCAATTCCAAAACTGTTTTTTTTTCCCCCATGTTCACTAAATGCTAAAACTGACATGCCATTATGATTCTCCGGGTAATTACGAGTTTGTAGATACCAAACATGTATAGTTCTTTTAAGTATTGAAAAAAACAAACAAAATAAATAAAAAAATTGCATCATTTTCAGCGACCCTTAGCTTATCTATATTTTGTGATCTGGGGCTGGGTGAGGAATTATTTTTTGTGTGCCGAGCTGACGCTTCTATTGATACCATATTGGGGTAGATACGATCTTTTGATCCCCCGTTATTGCATTTTAATGCAATGCAGCCAGCGGTGACCAAAAAAAACATTATGGAGTTTTGACTTTTTTTTTTCACAACGCCGTTTGGATTAACTATTTTTATCCATGTAAAAGAAAAAATGCAGCAGCACTCACCAATCCTTGAAGTAATGTGGTTCCTTTATTCAATCATGATAAGAAAGCTTTTCACGGCTCGGGGGTGTGCATGATGGACAAGAGTGTGCAGGTGCCAAAGACGGCCGTTTTGCGCTGAATGTAGCGCTTCTATGGGTCAGTGGTTGTTAGGAAGTGACGTGGGAAGAAATAACTCTGTGCAAACAAACTCCTCCCACCCCACATTCGATACACCCACTATCAAAATACATAAAAACACGTTTAAAAACAAAACCAACAAATATGCCTGGTAAGCTAGCTTGAGCATACATCCCTCCCTATGTAGTTGTATATCCATTTTCCCAAAAAAGAAAAAAAAAAAATGAAAATGGCACGTTATCCTACATTGGCTATTTCTATATCCCTTCCCCTAGGCAGCGGGAATCTTATAGGGGTGTCCAATATACCCTGATCTTCTTACTGGGGAATATTTGATCTACGTATTGGGGAAAATTGCGATAGCCGGCTCACACAAAGATAGAAATATCGACCCTGTTAAGGCCAGCCGGACCCATCGCGTGCGTCCACATGATCCACTTCGCTTCTTGACTTAGCAAAAGTTTATGCAAATCCCCTATTTTTATATATCTTGACATATCGGGCGATTCTGAATGTGGTGATACCAGATATCTGTTTATTTTTTTTTTAGAATATGGGGTTGATTTTAAATTTATTTAAAAAAAAAATTGCAATATTTAAATTTTTTTTTTTTTTTTTTTAACTTTACGCTTTAAAGTACTCTGGGCCTGTGCGCACCGGGCGCCGCCTCCTCTTGCAGCATTATCGTCCCTGGCACCTGCGCATTAAGTTTTTTTTTCGGGCATGCACAGTTGCGCTGCCCTTCGTACTTACAGCGCAGGCCCCGGGAATGCTAATGAAGCAAGAGGAGGCGGCGCTCGGCGCGCACAGGCCCGGAGTAACAACTGTGCTACGTCTGATTTGGAAGGAAAGTCCCACCTCTGGGACGGTTTCACGGTATGAGGGGGCACATTTTATAAACGTTTATTTCAGCGTGTGCTGGGAGCATAACAAAAAGAGCCACCTTGTCAGAATGCAGCATTTCTGCTGCACAAAGTGGCTCTTTTAGGTCCAATGCCTAAGGGGGGTGGACAGGTTCCCTTTAAATCACAGAGATATGTCACACAAAATACTTAAGTAACATTTCCCACATGTCTACTTTACATCAGCACAATTCTGGAACCAAAATTTTTTTTTGTTAGGGAGTTATAAGGGTTAAAAGTTGACCAGCAATTTCTCATTTTTACAACACCATTTTTTTTAGGCTATGTGCACACGTCCGGAATTGGCAATTCCGCAACTGTGCCGCAGGTAAAAGAAATGCGGACTTGCCATGCGTTTTCCCGATAAACACTAGCGTTTTCCCAAGCGTAATTAGCTTGCAGAATGCAACCGTTTTCCAAGCGATCTGTAGCATCGCTTGGAAAACTGATTGACAGGTTGGTCACACTTGTCAAACATAGTGTTTGACAAGTGTGACCAACTTTTTACTATTGATGCTGCCTATGCGAGACCGCTACATCATCACAGGTCATTGCCGCAAAGCATCGCGAGGAGCGGGAAGGCTGCGAGGGACGCTGGAAGGTGAAAATATCACGTTTTATTATTTTAATTCTTTTTTTTAACTATTATTTGTTCCAAGGGCCTGGAGGAGAGTCTCCTCTCCACTACCCTGGGTACAAACCGCACATGATCCGCTTACTTCCCGCATGGTGGGTACAGCCACATGCCGAAAGTAAGCGGATCAATGCATTCCTATGTGTCCGGAACCTCCGCGATTCCGCACAAGGAATGAACATGCTGCGTTTTTTTCCGGAATGCGATTCCGCCGCAGAAGAAAACGCAACATGTGCACAAAAATTTGAAGACACAAAAGAGCACAGTGAGGTCAAAAATACTCAGTTGTAAAAAAATCACAGTAATAAGCAAGTGCACTTGCTTATTACTGTGATATCTTTTTACAACAGAGTATTTTTTACCTCACTGTGCTCTTTTGTGTCATCAAGTTTTTTGGTGGTGTGAACAGGTTCCTACAGACTTGTTCAATGTGCAAGTAGCCCATGTGTTTCTGGTTCTATAATTGTTCTCTTGTTTCTACAAGACTGGGGAGTCCATCACTCCTCTGTGGGTCATTTGCATTTAAGCTGGTCCATCCTGCTTATTCCATGGACCTGCTGGTCCATGGATATTCCTTCTCTGAACCCTGCTTATACAGGTACTATACAGTTGATCAGGTTTTAAATACATCAGATAGGGATTATATACATTAGATAGGACTGCTCTATAAGGGTAAACCTTTACGATTGGTGAGCAGCTTAGTATACATTTTTTTGCCAAAAAAAACGTATCAACTAAATACCCTGTTTTTTTTCCATCTTTTGACAAGCACTTGCTTATTACTGTGATTTTTTTTTTACAACAGAGTATTTTTGACCTCACTGTGCTCTTTTGTGTTTTCAAGTTTTTTGGTGGTGTTAACAGGTTCCTACATACTTGTTCAATGTGCAAGTAGCCCATGTGTTTCGCCTCCTAGTGACAGCAGCATAACACCCATGGTCCTGTGTCCCCCAATGTGGCGAAGGAGAAATCCTGAACGTGTGCACATAGCCTTAGGGACCCCACATCACATTTGAAGCCATTTTGAGGGGTCTTTATGATAGAAAATAATTAAGTGTGACACCATTCTAAAAGCTGTACCCCTCAAGGTGCTCAAAACCACATTTAAAAAGTTTATTAACCCTTCAGGTGTTTCACAGGAATTTTGGGAATGTTTAAAAAAAACAAACCCTTTAACTTTTTTTTTTTTTCACAAAAAATTTACTTCAGCTCCAATTTGTTTTATTTTACCAAGGGTAACAGGAGAAATTGGACCCCAAAAGTTGTTGTGCAATTAGTCCTGAGTACGCTGATACCCCATATGTTGGGGTAAACCCCTATTTTGGTGCATGGGAGAGCTTGGAAGGGAAGGAGCACTGTTTTACTTTTTCAACGCAGAAATGGCTGAAATTGAGATTGGATGCCATGTCGCCTTTGGAGAGCCCCTGATGTGCCTAAACAGTGGACAATCCCCCCATTCTAACTGAAATCCTAACCCAAACATGCCCCCAACGTAATCCCAACCATACCCCTAACCTCAACACACCCCTAACCCTGACACACCCCTAACCCTAATCCCATCCCTAATCCCAACTGTAAATGTAATCCAAACCCTATCCCTAACTTCAGCCCCAACCCCAACTTTAGCCTCAACCCTAACAGTAGCCACAACCCTAACCCGAATGGGAAAATGGAAATAAATACATTTTTTTATTTTATTATTTTTCCCTATCTAAGGGGGTGATGAAGCGGGGTTTGATTTACTATTTATAGCGGGTTCTTTAGCGGATTTTTATGATTGGCAGCTGTCACACACTAAAAGATGCTTTTTTTTGCAAAAAATAGTTTTTGCGTCTCCACATTCTGAGAGCTATAATTTTTCCATATTTTGGTCCACAGAGTCATGTGAGGTATTGTTTTTTACGGGATGAGTGGACGTTTTTATTGGTAGCATTTTCGGGCACGTGACTTTTTTGATCGATTTTCATTCCGATTTTTGTGGAAAGAATGACCAAAAAACAGCTATTCATGAATTTCTTTGGGGATGGGGGGTCTTTTATACCGTCACTACGATTACAGCGATACCTTATTTATATACTTTTTTATGCTTTGGCGCTTTTATACGATAAAAACTATTTTATATGAAAAATAATTATTTTTGCATCGCTTTATTCTGAGGACTATAACTTTTTTATTTTTTCGCTGATGACACTGTATGGCAGCTCGTTTTTTGCGGGACAAGATGACGCTTTCAGCGGTACCATTTTTTTTATATATCCGTCTTTCTGATCGCGTGTTATTCCACTTTTTGTTCGGCGGTATGATAAAGCGTGTTTTTTTGCCTTTTTTACGGTGTTCACTGAAGGGGGTTAACTAGTGGGACAGTTTTATAGGTCGGGTCTTTACGGACACGGCGATACTAAATATATGTACTTTTACTGTTTATTTAGGTAAAGAAATGTAATTATTGGATTTTTTTTTTTTTTTTTTTTACACATGTAAATATTTTTGTTTTTTTACTTTTTGTTCTTTGTCCCAGGGTGGGACATTATGCAATAGTGTCAGATCGCTGATCTGACAGGCAGTGCTGCAGGCTTGCCGACGCCTGATCTCAGCAGGCGCTTGCAAGCCACCTCCCTGCAGGACTCAGAAGGAGCCCCGCAGCCATTTTGGATCCGGGGCCTGCAGGGAGGAGACGCTCAGAACAATGTGATCACATCGCGTTGTTCCAAGAGTCTCAGGGAAGCACGCAGGGAGCCCCCTCCCTGCGCGATGCTTCCCTATGCCGCCGAAATGCTGCAATCATGTTTGATCGCAGTGTTCCAGGGGTTAATGTGCCAAATGTCAGCTGTGATAGTCAGCTGACACCTGGCCACGATCGGTCGCACTCCCCCCATGAGCGCGGCTGATCAGTGATGACGTACTATCCCGTTGGTGGTCATAGGGGTCCAGACCACCTCGACGGGACAGTATGTCGGATGTCAGAAAGGGGTTAAAAAAGGAGTGATCACACCTTGGAGAGCTGTTGCACCTAATGGACTGACATGAATCATGGCTCCAACACGAGAGATGTCAATTGAAACAAAGGAGAGCATTATCAAACTCTTAAAAGAGGGTAAATCATCACGCAATGTTGCAAAAGATGTTGGCTGCTCACAGTCAGCTGTGTCTAAAATCTGGACCAAATACAAACATGGGAAGGTTGTTAAAGGCAAACATACTGGTAGACCAAGGAAGACATGAAAGTGTCAAGACCGGAAACTTCAAGCAATATGTCTCCAAAAAAGGAAATGCACAACAAAACAAATGAGGAACGAATGGGTGGAAATTGGAGTCAACGTCTGTGACCAAACTGTAATAAACCGCCCAAAGGAAATGGGATTTACATACAGAAAAGCTAAACGAAAGCCATCATTAATACCTAAACAGAAAAAAACAAGGTTACAATGAACTAAGGAAAAGCAATCGTGGACTGTGGATGACTGGATGAAAGTCATATTCAGTGATGAATCGCGAATCTGCATTGGGCAAGGTGATGATGCTGGAACTTTTGTTTGGTGCCGTTCCAATGAGATTTATAAAGATGACTGCCTGAAGAGAACATGCAAATTTCCACAGTCATTGATGATATGAGGCTGCATGTCCGGTAAAGGCACTGGGGAGATGGCTGTCATTACATCTTCAATAAATGCACAAGTTTATGTTGATATTTTGGACACTTTTCTTATCCCATCAATTGAAAGGATGTTTGGGGATGATTAAATCATTTTTCAAGATGATAATGCATCCTGCCATAGAGCAAAAACTGTGAAAACATTAATTGAAAAAATACACATAAGGTCAATGTCATGCTCTGCAAATAGTCCGCATCTCAATCCAATTGAAAATCTTTGGTGGAAGTTGAAGAAAATGGTCCATGACAAGGCTCCAACCTGCAAAGCTGATCTGGCAACAGCAATCAGAGAAAGTTGGAGCCAGATTGATGAAGAGTCCTGTGTGACACTCATTAAGTCCATGCCTCAGAGACTGCAAGCTGTTATAAAAAAGCTAGAGGTGCAACAAAATACTAGTGATGTGTTGGGAGTGTTTTCTGTTTACCATGAGTCCATAATTTTTTCCTCAGAATTTAGGGACTCCTTAATTTTTCTCATATGCTTGGTTAAAAAAGAAACCATTACTGACTACCATATTTTTTGTTCTTGATTTCTTTTAGTGTTTCTTAAAGCCAGAAAGTTGCCATTTGAAATGACTTTACTTTTGTGCCATGTCTGTGATCTGCTTTTTTTCCTACAAAATTAAACAACTGAATGAACATCCTCCAAGGCCGGTGATTCCAGGGGTTGTATTATCATATCAGTGGCCAACAGAGCCAATCTACTTACTGTGTTTCTTACTAGAGGCTAGTACAGAATGCAACTCTAATCATGTGCTCAAGACTCCTTTGTCCGAAGAACAGGATAACACACTGAAGGAAGAAGTGGGAATTGCCTTTTTATTTTTTACTTTAGGCATCCTGTGCAGTGATGAGAGAGCAGGATCTGCCCTTAAGTGCGGTCATGAATGATGGTAAAAAAGAATTGCTTTTTTTTTTTATTTAACTTTTCAATTCACCTCAATGAAGTGGAGAGCCCACTGTCATGTGTCCAATGTGTAACACATGTCTCCCAAAAGACGACAAGGTCTTACGTTATTTTTAGCTCCGAAAGATGTGTTGGCGCTTATTTTCAAGGAAGGTCTTTGGAATATGTTGGCGCTATATAAATAAGGATGATTACCCTCAGAATATAAATACTGGAGGCCCCTAAAAGGGTTGGGGCCCTGAGAAATTGACCAGTTTGTCCCCCCCTTCCACCCAACGCCAACCCTGCATACCAACGTGTCTCCTCTTTAGTTCCTCTAGACTCCTGCAGTTAAAGGACTTTTGATAACATCATGGGTCATAGAACTGGGATGTCACCAAAGGTACTTAAGCAGTTTTAACCTCGAAATATAAATGCTGGGGTCCCCTAAGAGACTGGGGGCCCTGGGCAAATGACCAGTTTGCCCACCCCCAATACACCGGTCCTAACTGTAATGAGGGCTTATTTTTGGAGTATGTCTTATATTTCAAGCATACTCGAAAAATACTGCAAAAATCACGCTAGATCTTATTTTCGAGAAAACACTGTACTAACCTACAGACGCCCTGAAGCCAACCAATGTGGCTGAACTTCTTGTTGTCAACTTTTGTAAAATGCCCACAACAAAAAAGAAAAATTCCAATATCTTAAAGGAGTAAACAACCAAACTTTTGGCTGCTGCTCAAGCTGCTGATGTATTAATGTATGACACATGTCTGGAGACTGAACATTTTAGAAAGGCATTTTAGTACACTAAATTCAATTCTATCCAACTTATGTGAAACAAAGAAAAAATTATAGTGTTACCTGTACAGACAGCCACTTCAGCAACCTGGAAATAAGATGAAATATAGTTTTTAGTAAAAATGGAAGTCAACAATATTTCAGGTGTGATTTAGTTTATGTCTTATAGGTGTATACACTTACCTTTCTTTCTTTAGGAGGAGAAGGTCAACTTTCACATGAAAGTAAAAGTTGACATGCATTAATAAAGATGTGCTGCATTAAGTCAACTTTTACTTTCATTTGCACCTTGAAAAGTTTATAATCAGGTTTCCTCCATATAATGTTTCATATACCCTAGTCACTTGACTGTAATATTATTTATTATTAGGTTCATATATTATAACACTTTGCACTTTTTTTTTTTGCACATTTTTGTTTGGAGCCTAAATCTTTCTTGGGAGGATATATGGCTATACCAACTCTTTTTCTAGGAGTGGTATATCTCCTAAAGACATCTGAATGCTGCTGAAGTCCATATTGTTTCATTTGCCCGTTTGCTACCTTTTTAATGAGATACCCTTTGTATGTAAAGATTTTTGGGCAAATCATTTTTAATTTAATCAAATATTTCATATTCTAAGTTTCTTTTGTTGATGCCTATCCCATTTAATAAATGTATCATTTATGATGACTAATTTTTTTGGCACAGAGAGAAGTGTCATATTAATTTGAGTGTTGGAATAAAAATCAACAATGCAAGCCTATGGATCCACAGAAAAGAAAAAACGGACAGCACTCGTATGCAATTTGAGTGATGACCGTTTCTCATGGTCTGGTAGACAAAAGGATGGCTGAAAAGTATTTTTTCTCATAAAAACTACGACCTAGTATAGTTTTTCTTGAATATAAGGTAAAAAATAAAACGGTGCCTGAATGACACACTTTCCGCAGTCTCTGGCATTATAGGACTATTTGGTGCACGGTTTTAACTGCACATGCACTTGGCCAGCGCTGTGACAAAAGTAGGAGGGCTACGGAGTAACCCGAAAATGGTCTATCGTATCCACATGATGCAGCTCCACCCCAGATACATCCAATAAACACCATTTAGAGCTAAGTTGTCAGTTCACTGCATTCCAAATTATTATGCAAATTGGATTTTTAAGTGTCATAAAGATGTAATTTTTGCTTTCAAATAAACTCATGGATGGCATTGTGTCTCAGGGTCTTTAGATCACCGAATAAACTCCTGTGATAAGTAGCTTTCCAGGTGAGCTCAATTAAAGAAGGGCTGCAGCTACTTCTACTACAAAGACACTCCACATTATTAATCAGGACACAGGTTTCAAACAATATGGGAAATAAAACGGATCTCTCTGTTGCTGAAAAGCATCAAATAGTTCAAATGCCTTTGAAAAGGTATGAAAAGAGCAGCAGTTTGCAGTTGTGCACACACGTACTATTCAGCCACCCCTAAACAGAAACTGCTGCAGTGGGCCCAGACATACATGAAGACTCTTTGTAAAACAGTATTGTTTACAGACGAGTGTCATGCAACCTTGGATGGTCCAGTAGGATGGTGTAGGAGATGGACATCATGTACCAACAAGGCTGCGATGTCAGCAAGGAAATAGCAGAGTCATGTTTTCGGCCAGAAACCTGGAGAAAGAGGTGAAGGCCCCTTGAGGGTACGTTGTCACAATGAGCTTTTGTGAGTTTTTCATAGTGCAAATTTTCTGCACCCACTAAGTAATATAGGTTACTAGCATTTTTTTAAATAATACAATGTAAAGAAAACTCACCAAAAGCTCATCGTGGAAACACAGTCTTAGGGTCCCTGACGGTGTGAAAATGACCTGGGCAAAGTATACAGTCTCGGGCTGACCACTTTCTTCCATGGTACAAAAATAAGAAGAGAGTGCCACCTGGAGGAAAATCATCTTCATGCTGACAATGCTTCAACTCATGTTGCAAAGAATACCTCCGCGTTATTGGCTACAATGGGCATAAAAGGAGAGAAACTCATGTTGCGGCCTCCATCCTCCCCTCCCCCGAACTCAACCCTATTGAGAACCTTTGGAATATTACCAAGGAAAAGATCTATGAGGGTGGGAGGCAGTTCACATCAAAACAGCAGCTCTGGGAGGCCATTCTTACTGAATACAAAAATACTGAATAAAAAAACAAAAAAAAACCAGCCAGAATAGGACTTGAAAACATGCATGACGTAAAGGCATGTTCACACTGGCTATAGAAACAAGCAAAACCAAAGAAAAAGCAATGAAAGAATTGTGAAGGTGATATCTAAGAACGGTCCAATATTAACATGTAACTTGGCCTGTTCAAATGATTTTTCAATCAAAACATCTTATTTTAGTGAATGGGACCTCTTAATGCTGCAAATTCAACAAATGACCATTTTCAGTCCTTTACAAACTTTAAAATGTTGGGAATCTCTGTTGTGTAGAATAATTTTTAACAATATTGATTTTTTTTTTAGTTTTGAAAAAATACTGTTGTCATTGGGAGGTTTGTCCAATAAACCTTGATTTATTCTCTAACTGTTGAGGATTTCAACCCCTTCATGACCTTGGGATTTTCAGTTTTTCCGTGTTCGTTTTTCACTCCGCTCCTTCCCAGAGGCATAACTTTTTTAATTTTTCTGTCAATATGGCCATGTGAGGGCTTATTTTTTGCGGGACAAGTTCTACTTTTGACCGACATCATTGGTTTTACCATGACGTGTACTAGAAAATGGGAAAAAAAATTCCAAGTTCGGTGAAATTGCAAAAAAAGTGCAATCCCATGCGGGTTCTTTGTTTGGTTTTTTTGCTAGGTTCACTAAATGCTAAAACTGACCTGACATTATGATTCTCCAGGTCATTACGCGTTCATAGACACCAAACATGTCTAGGTTCTTTTTTTCATCTAAGTGGAGAAAAAATTCCAATCTTTGCTTAAAAAAAAAAAAAAAAATAGCTCCAATTTCCGATACCTGTAGTGTCTCCATTTTTCGTGATCTGGGGTCGGGTGAGGGCTTATTTTTGCGTGCCGAGCTGACATTTTGTATGACACCATTTTGGTGCAGATATGTTTTTTTGATCGCCCGTTATTGCATTTGAATGCAATGTCGCGGTGACAAAAAAAAGACAAAAGAAAAAAAAGTAATTTTGGTGTTTCGATTTTTTTTTCAATACGCCGTTTAGCGATCAGGTCACTCCTTTTTTTTTTGATAGATCGGGCGATTCTGAACACGGCAACACCAAATATGTGTAGGTTTGATTTTTTTATTGTTTTATTTTGAATGGGGTGAAAGGGGGGGTGATATAAACTTTTAAATTTTTTTTATTTTTTCTATATTTTTTTAAATTTTTTTTTTTTTTTTTTTTTTTTTTACTTTTGCCATGCTTCAATAGCCTCCATGGGAGGCTAGAAGCTGGCATAGCCTGATCGGCTCTGCTACAAAGCAAGGACCTCTATGGTTACTATCCTGATGCATCACTGACCCCCGATCATGTGACAGGGGTCGGCGATGAGCGCATCTCTAGCCGCATGGCCGGAAGCGGTACTTAAATGCCGCTGTCAATGTTTGACAGCGGCATTTAACCAGTTAATAGCGGCGAGTGTATCGCCATTCAAAACAGCTGACATGTCTCGGCATGCGTTAGCGATGTGCCGTCATTCTGTGACGGACCCTGTCTGCAGCGTTTTCGGGTCCGTCACCGCTAGCACAGATAGAGCATCTGCGCTAGCGCGATCGCATAAACGCGATCTTTTTCGGCACTTGCGTTAACGCAGTCCGTTTAACGTATGCGTTGAGCGGACTGCACTAATGCAATGCGAACCTAGCCTTAGAGTAGTTTGTAGACTCCATTTGCAGAGCCCCAAAGTGACAGAACAACAGAACACCCCCACTCAAGTTACCCCATTTATTTTTAATCTTTAAGTCTTATGGGAATTCATTTACAGGTGTAGTGACAATTTTTACTCCATGGGTGGTTTCCAGTAACAAGCATTCAGAGGATGTTGCAAAGTAAAAATTCCAAATATAGTGCCCAGTACATTGCAGTGTCCATCATATTGTGTCCAGCTCGCGCTTCTGGAGACAGGCATCCCATCCCTTGCTCTAATCATGTCAAACAGGTGAATGCAAGCTGTGGTTTAGGCACACTTTAGGGATCATAAGGACGGGAGGTATTTGGGAGTGCATATGTCACTGGATTTATTTATTTTAGAGGGCATGTCACTTTCCCATGAAATCCCCTCCACTATGCTGTAACATCTGGACGCTGCGGCTCTACGCAGCGTCAAACACGCAGCGTTTCCTGAAGGTGGAAACATACCCTTAGGGAGGCAGAATGAATAAATCAACACCAGTTCAAGAATTGCATTTTTCTTTCTTTTTTTTAATGCCATTCATCGTGCAGTATAAGTGATAAGACCGATTTATTCTTCAGGTCAATACGATTACAGTGATTACAGATTTATATAGTGGGATTTTTTTTTTTGTTTTGTTACACAAAATAAACAATTTTTGCATCACCATATCTAGAGAGATAATTTTTACTGCTGATGGATTTTGAGGGATTGTTCTTTGCTGTGCGAGTTGTAGATTTTATTGGTACCATTTTCCATTCTGATTTTTGGGAAGCAAAATTAACAAAAAGCAGCAATTCAATTCAGGAACTGCTTTTTGGGTTTATTTTATGCTGTTCAGGATGTGATTAAATTGATAAGGCAGCTTTTACTCTTCATGTCAGTACAATTATAGCGATACAAATATACACATATATACATATATACATACATACATATATATATATATATATATATATATATATATTTTTTTTTTTTTTCCTTTTACAGGATTCTTTAAACTTTTTATTTTTAGCTTTTACTTAGTCCCTCTATGGGACTTGAACGTATTTCTGTGATCACCATTCTAATACATTGCAATGCAATAGAGCTGTCAGGTTCACACTGACAAAAGGCCTTTTACACCATGCTTAACAGGCCACCATAGCTCACTGACAAGGAGGTCATTCATTATTGACCTCCTGCTGCAATGGCAGCTAACGGCAGCCTGCAATCACATCACAGGGGTATCAATACAGTGCGAGAGGGCGCAACCTTCCTCTCCTAACTTTCTAAATTCTGCCATCAATATTGATTGTGGCGTCTGGAGGGTTAGACAAGGTGGATGCGGGAAACAGCCCTGGCTGTTACAGCCGAGATCCTGCTGTCAGTTAAGCTGTGCGGCTGAGCTCCCCCGATCATTCGGGCACAGCTCTTGTGCCCACATAATCGCCAGGATGTACACGTACATCCATTTGAGGGACCGCAATTGAAAATTGAATGTACTGGTAAGGTTTCTACGTCCAGAAAAGGCCAAATAAAATTACAAAATAATATTGGGGAAATGCTTTTATGACAGTCATCATTTGGTGATAGGTTCACTATTGAACACAATCATACTGTGAGATGCTACATAAGAACCTACATTGCCAGCAGAAGCTGTGCAGTCTGTGTGCCTTGAACACATTGCAGCTCCTTGGCAGTGCTTCGGACTGCAGTACCCGCTGTCACTATCAATATCTGCTTCACTCGCACCCTGTTCACTAGACGACTCTGCGGTAGGGTGAGAGGACCGCCTTCGTCTTGCTTTTGTTTTCCAAGGTGTTGAACCCACGCTTTCAGAGAGGGATTTGTTGGCGATTTCATTTGGAAAGTCTGAAAACAGAGGGAGCGACAATTCAAAATGATAGAAGCATCAGCTGTGAAGGCGATTTAGACTGAATGTAAAATTGGAGACTGATTCACAGTGTTCTGACATGGTTTTTGGAGTACAAGCAAAATATGTTTTTTTATTATGCTTACTTATATAGCACTATGATATTCTGCAGCACTTTACAGACATCATCGTGGTCTGCATAGGGGGCTCACAATCTAAATTTCTTACCAGTATGTGAGACCAGAAAACCCGGAGAAAACCCACGCAAACATGGGGACAACATACAAACTCCTTGCAGATGTTGTCCTTGGTGGGATTTAAACCCAGGACCCCAGTGCTGCAAGGCTGCTGTGCTATCCACTGTGCCACTGTGCTGTGAGTGAATAAAGTCCAGGCATCATGTCAGTAGTCCATGACTGCCAGATGAGAGCCTCTTCTCATTTGTATTCCCAGCGAGACTTCATTGAGTCACTAAGATGCACATATGATGTTGTGCTTAACTTACTAACATGCATTATGGATGCTGAGAAAAAGAAGTTAAGTTTGCATCCACGGACACGGACTACTGACATGGCTGATGAACAGGCTCCTGGGAACAGAGTCACTCAGCGCTAAGGAATCACAATGGTGATAATACAGTAACAATTTTTACTGGTGTGTTTTCTAAAACTAAGTAAGTGACATGTCAGACTGATTCTGCACCAAAACCTCAGCATGCAGGATGCCTGCCTTATCCCCATGTAGTGTAGATCTGCGGCTGTTTACACCACACATATGGGTCAGTTTGTGCCTCAGATTTCTGCAGTGGACTCCGGAGTCAATGGAGAGAAGATTTTATTGACATGTAATTCCTCAGTGCCAATGCATTGGAATATTTTAGCAGTAAAAGGAATAGTTACCTGTTTGCTGACAAGCATCAACCAACAAAATAATTTTGGAGCGAGCATCAGGGCCTGCTGCACAGGTTTCCTTCTGTACCGCCACACTTTTCATGGGCGGCCTCTTGCATTTTATCTGTGGCATTAGTTGCTGGGGCTGCTACAAATGAAAAGTTTCAACAGTTAGATTTGTTGGCATTTATAATATATATATATATATATATATATATATATATATATATATATATATATATATATATATATATATATACCGTCTATGGTCCACTTCCGTCTGTTTGACCGTCACGGAAATCCCGCGTCGCTGATTGGTCGCGCCCGGCCGCGAATTGGCACCTCCCTACTCCCCTCCAGTCTGTGCCCCCTCCCTAATCCCCTCCAGTCAGCGCCCACATAGCGTTTTAGCAGTCCGTTAACGCTGCCATTAACCCTGTTACCGATGTGTCGTCATTCTGTGACGGACAGGGAAACGCTGCCTGCAGCATTTCCGGGTCCGTCACCGCTTTTGACAAGTGTGACCAACTTTTTGGGCTACATACTGCGTGGGCTGGGCTACATACTGCGTGGGCTGGGCTACATACTGCGTGGGCTGGGCTACATACTGCGTGGGCTGGGCTACATACTGCGTGGGCTGGGCTACATTTCTCTGCGTGGGCTGGGCTACATTTCTCTGCTGTATCTGTGCATCATGAATCGTGGTATGTGTTAGGCCGGCTTCACACTTGCGAGTTTTACGGACGTAAGAGCGCAGAAACTACGTCCGTAAAACTCGCAAAAAATACGGCACAATTATTCTCTATGCCCCTGCTCCTATCTGCCGTATTTTACTGATCAGTATTATACGGCTTTCTACGGCCGTACAAAATCGCAGCATGCTGCGTTTGTCACCGTACTGCGCAAGAAATACGCCAATGAAAGTCTATGGAAGCGTGAAAAATACGGATTTCACACGGACAAGCAGTGTGACTTGCGAGAAATACGCAGCGCTGTTAGAGAGAAAAGCCGGTAATTCAGTGCGGTGTACAGTAAAATCACACTGACAGCTTACAGTAGAATAGGTAGAATAAATGTGTACACATAGAATAGGTATTATATATATATATATATATATATATATATATATATATATATATATATATATATATATATGTCATTAGACACATATATGTATATATATTAATATTTATTCCAGCGCTATACAGCTTGAAAGCCGGTAATTCAATTACCGGCTTTTTCTTTCTCCTTCCTAAAACCCGACATGATTTGAGACATGGTTTACATACAGTAAACCATGTCTTCTCTCCATTTTTTTTGCAGATTCCACACTACTAATGTCAGTAGAGTGCATCTGCAAAATTTGGCCGTTCTAGCTCTTAAAATAAAGGGTTAAATGGCGGAAAAAATTGGCGTGGGCTCCCGCGCAATTTTCTCCGCCAGAGTAGTAAAGCCAGTGACTGAGGGCAGATATTAATAGCCTGGAGAGGGTCCACGGTTATTGGCCCCCCCCGGCTACAAATATCTGCCCCCAGCCACCCCAGAAAAGGCACATCTGGAAGATGCGCCTATTCTGGCACTTGGCCACTCTCTTCCCATTCCCGTGTAGCGGTGGGATATGGGGTAATGAAGGGTTAAAGCCTGGGAGCTTTCTAGGAAATTTCCCACGATCTATGAACATCCAGCAGAGGGCGCCTCACCGCAAATGAAGCTAAATATAGCTCATTGATCTATATTTAGACTCATTCCCCGGGGTTTTGCAGCGAGGAGCAGCCTGCATTAGCAAAGCTCCTTGCTGCAAAATGTTTTAACCCCTTCAGAAGGATTTACATCGTTGGACGTTACAGATCTGCGGAGGGTAAGTATATTGTTGGTTTATTATGTTTTTTCTTTCACAGAACGAGGGTCTTCAGTGACTGGATTGGGCGTAGAATAAAATACTCCAACAACCATTGTTTTTATTTCATTAAAATAATTTTAAATAATGTGTTTGTGTTTTATATAACCCTTTCATTCAATTGGATTAATAATGGATAGGTGTCATAATTGACGCCTCTCCATTATTAATTAGGCTTAATGTCACCTTACAATAGCAAGGTGGCATTAACCCTTCATTACCCCATATCCCACCGCTACACGGGAATGGGAAGAGAGTGGCCAAGTGCCAGAATAGGCGCATCTTCCAGATGTGCCTTTTCTGGGGTGGCTGGGGGCAGATATTTGTAGCCAGGGGGGGGCCAATAACCGTGGACCCTCTCCAGGCTATTAATATCTGCCCTCAGTCACTGGCTTTACTACTCTGGCGGAGAAAATTGCGCGGGAGCCCACGCCAATTTTTTCCGCCATTTAACCCTTTATTTTAAGAGCTAGAACGGCTAAATTTTGCAGATACACACTACTGACATTAGTAGTGTGGAATCTGCAAAAAAAATGGAGAGAAGACATGGTTTACTGTATGTAAACCATGTCTCAAATCATGTCGGGTTTTAGGAAGGAGAAAGAAAAAGCCGGTAATTGAATTACCGGATTTCAAGCTGTATAGCGCTGGAAAAAATATTAATATATATACATATATGTGTCTAATGACATATATATATATATTTTTTTTTCTTTTTGGGACACATGGATCATTTCTATAGCGGTATGTTGGTTTTGCAAGCCTGCGAGAAAACCACGCAGTACGGATGCCATACGGATTACATACGGAGGATGCCATGCGCAAAAAACGCTGACACACCCTGCCTACGGAGGAGCTACGGACCACTATTTTCGGGACATTTCAGCGTATTACGGCCGTAATATACGGACCGTATTTTCATACGCTGAGTGTGAAGCCGGCCTTAAAGGGGGGGCCCACTGAGACTCTTTCGCCCGAAGCCCTCAAATACCTGGAGCCCGCCCTGGCTTCACTGATTGGTCGCGCCCGGCCGGCCGAATCCTGTGTATTCATTGCGTTATTCTTAAATCTTCAGAAATAAACTACATACAGATTCTAGAATACCCGATGCGTTAGAATCGGGCCCCATCTAGTATTTAATAAACTGCTGCACAGCATGAAGTCAAAATTATCAAGTGCAAACTGCTTAACTTCAAGAGTACAAAAAAATATTTCTACAATCCTGGCATAAAAATGACTAGCCAAACACTAAAAACTAGTTGTAAGAAAATGAAAAAAATATCAGTACCTTCTGCAGTACAAACCTGAATACATGGAGGATAGCGGGAGTTCATTATTAGTACAGTATGCTGCACTATTTTACATTAGAAAATGGGCCCTAGACATTACATTGTATGATCGCAATCAATTAGGAATGGAGATTTATCCAGTCTTAATCTAATGTTCAGACGCTGCAGTTTTCATGCAACTTCCACAATTGAATGTGTTTAAGAAAAATTTTCATTCTACTTCATAAGGTTTTGGCACAAAAAGAAAACCCAGCAAAAAATGATACCTGCTTTTTTTCAGGGTTTTCTCAACATTAATTACTTTCAATGGGTGAAAAAAAAAATCTGTGACATACTCTATTTTGCAAAAACCAAGCAAAACAAAATCCTGAGGACAAAAAAACAAAGCTGTGTGCATGATATTTATGAAATCTCAGACCTTGAGATACTGTAAAATGCGGCTGAAAATTTACATTACAAAAAAACAAGGTAAGATCAGACCATGTCTGCAAGGTCAGACACAGACATTACACAGCAGGGGCACATTTATAAGATTATCTCAGCACAGGAACATTTTTTTTTTTTTTTTTAAACACATCTAATTGTGAAAATTATTATTGATGTATTGATTACAATCAACTATAAAATTTAAATTTGTTTGTGTGAAAACCCCTTTAAGCATTTAAAAACAAAAAAACTAATCTGTCCGCTCCAATGAGAAGTCAGTTTTATTTGTATCCTAAAAGAAATGGCAATGCTGCTGCATCTTACTTATAAGGGTATTCCGGCTCTGCTCACCTCCCCATCAAGGTGGGTGATGTGCGTGACTGGCAGGTAGTGGGCACCTGTCCTATTCTTTTGTATATAATAAAGGCACATATACATGTGATCGCACATGTGACTGAGCAGGTATTGGTAACAGTACTGGCCTCACACAAACCTCTCATCGGTTATCACTAATAAAATATTATACATATACATTTTCAAATAGTTATTACAACTCTCCTGACACTAACACTACTGATCAGACGGGGTCAGACTGTAGGGACCCACCACACCCAGTTATCAGTATATTGACTGAGGGCAGAATAAAAATAATCATAAACACAAGAACTGGAGTAATAACATAGTAATAACAGAGCACTAGTGACATTAGTACATTATAACCCAATTACGACTGTCGGCTACACCACGACTTTGGCCGCAACACAGATCGTGCAACCAAGCTTCAGTCTATGTAGCTGCAACATCACCTAAGGTACTAAGACTATGACAAACAAGTCACAAAAAGTTAGAACCAGTAGGATTTTTT